>NW_026440298.1:300000-386862 GCF_025698485.1 Gossypium arboreum
TTTTAGGAGTTAAAGGCAAACCGTTACAAAATCCATGGTAATCTTGTCCCATTTCCACTCAGGCACCATTACCGGTTGAAGTAATCCTCAAGGCACTTGATGTTCACTTTTACTTGTTGATGATCAAACACTTGGTTACAAATTCGAAATGTCCCTTTTCATACCGCCACCAATACTGACTTCTTTAAATCATTATACATTTTGTGCTACCGGGATGAACTGATAAACAACCATTGTGTGCCTCATGTAATATTTTTGAATCAATTTATCGCTTTTCAGACACATATCCGTCTCGAAACATCAAAGCAGTCATCTGGTCCAACTCAAAACCCGAGTCGAACTTTGATTCGCATTGAGTTCTCTTGATCCGCAACTCACTATCATTCTTTTGAGCATCACAAATCAACTGGAGAAATAACGGTTTAGCTCTCATATCCGGTAAGATTGACCCATCATTAGACAATGCTAACCCGTGTTCATGGCTCTCAAAGTAAAAAGAAATTTTCGCTCAAGGCGTCAAGAACTTACATTTGCTTTTCCGGATGATAATCAATCACTAGATCATAATCCTTTAATAATTCAAGCCATCTTCATTTGTCGCAGATTCAGATCCTTTTGATTCATCAAGTACTTCAAACTTTTGTGATCGGTAAAAATTCGGCATTTTCACCTTACAAATAATGTCGCCAAATCTTCAAGGCAAAAACAACAATGCCGGTTCCAAATCATGGGTAGGATAGTTCTTCTCATGCGGTTTTAACTGTCTCAAGCATAAGCTACCACTTTACCCTCTTGCATCAACACACATCCAAGGCACATCAATGATGCATCTTCTGGCACGTATAGCATAAGCTCTAGCAGGTGCTCTAGCTTCGATCTTGCCGTTAAATCTTTCATCACGTTTACTACTAGTCCCACCTCCAGATTTCTCGGTGGTCTACCTCTACTAGCGGTGGTATTCATCTAGCACTCAAATCTTTCTTCTTTAACTTTCTCCGGACAATCTCTAATAAAATGCTCGCGAGAACCACACCTGAAACAAGCTCGCTCGGTCCCCCAACACTCACCATAATGTTGCCTGCCACATTGCTGACACTCGGGCTTTCTAGGTCGCACATTACCCACACTTGCCACCGAAGTAGCTTGAGCTTTAGACCCCGAATATGCTCTACCACGATCTCGTGTGAATCCCCAATTGAAACTGTCATTCGAGGGTTTGTCTCTTTGGACCTCTTTGGTTGAGATTGAAATGGCTTGCTTATCTGTCTTTTTCTGACATCTCGGGCCTCAATAGCAGCTTTTCTTCTTTCTTTGTTCAATTCTTCGGCTTTAAGAGCTCGATCAACCAATACTACAAATTCTTTCAACTCCAAAATTCCTACAAGCACTTTAATGTCCTCATTCAGCCCATCTTCAAATCTTCTACACATAATGGCCTCGGTAGACACACATTCTGGGCATTACTGCTTGAGTCTTACAAATTCGCGTTCATACTCGCTCTGAGACATTTTCCCCTGCTTCAATTCAAGGAACTCCTTCCGTTTTTGATCAATAAATCGCTGACTTATGTATTTCTTTCTAAATTCTTCCTGGAAGAAATCCCAAGTAACTTTTTCTTTTGGCACCACTGCAACCAAAGTCTTCCACCAGTGGTAAGCCGAATCTCTCAAAAGTGATAAAGCACACTTTAAGCATTCCTCGGGTGTACATGAGAGCTCATCAAATACACGGGTAGAATTTTCAAGCCAGAATTCCGCTTTCTCGGGATTATCATCGACCTTTGCTCTAAACTCTTGGCCCCTTGTTTTGAATCTTGTCAACCGGAGGCTTGTTCATTCTTACCAAATCTATACCTTGAGCACTACTGAGAATCGCCCGAGGTATAGAAGGGGGTGGAGGAGGTTGAGCATTTGGATTTGCTCGAATAAATTCAAGATACCAATTGTTCATCATTTGGAGAAAGGCATCCCTAGCCTCATCTCCTTGTCTCAATGTCTCAGTCTATTTTCCACACGCGGTCCCTTGTGCGGGAGCAGTAGCATTACTAGCAAAGATCATCACCGCAGTTCCTTCAGGATCCATTACTATATTAAAACAAAACACAATTTAGAATAATCAGGAGTCACCACACTATCACAATATTTTTATGGCATGTATAGCTAGACTTTTACACACACTTTATTAGTCCGAGAATCGACTAAACCATAGCTCTGATACCACTAAATGTAACACCCCTTACCCGTTACCATCGCCGGAACAGGATACAAGGTATTACCAGAACATAACACATACCATTAAGTATAATTGAGATATAAATATGTCATTCAATTTGATAGTGCATCGTATAACATATGTCTTGAACAATATTAGCCAATTTTAATGGCTTGTACAAAGTAGTTGGTCGAGTACTGTAACTAATATTTTAAACCTAGACAAATATGACACGTAACAAAATAATTAAGCCTACTATACATGCCATAATTCAAAACGTTTAGTTCAAATACCCTAAAGTATGATAGTGCGGGTAGATCTTCACGATCCTTAACTCCCTGAGCAAGCAAGGACACTATAAGACAAAAGAGAGAAACAAAGTAAGCTTATAGCTTAGTAAGTAAGTATGTAAATACTAATTAAAGAATCTAACATGTTTACACAACAATTCAAGTATATCTACTTTAACTTCACTATTCATTTCACTTTGATTAAATTTGTCTCTGCTGCGTCATATTCACTAAATAAATCATAACTCGAGTTACAAAACTCAAAATTCAAATCCGTAAAATTTCCTGAATCTAGACTCATAAAGCTTTTTGCTAATTTTTTCTATAATTTTTGGTTCAGCCGATTAGTACAGTTTATTAGTTAAAGTTTCCCTGTTACACAGCTCGACTGATCTGACCTCTGTTCACTACAAATTGAATTTCTCTCAGTACACAATTCAAACAACCCTGAAGTCTGTTTCATTTAAAACTAGTCTCAATAAGGAATTTAGGCATGTAAACTATATTTCTTAATTTTCTTTTTACAATTTTTAATGATTTTTCAAAGTTGGAACAGGGGATCACGTATTCATCCTGAGCAAGTCACATACAATTGTAAATATCTCAAAATATAGAATTCCTTTGCTTGCTCTGTTTCTTTTATATGAAAGTAGACTCATTAAACTTTAATTTCACATCTCATTCAACCTCTAATTATATTCCTCCTATTTTGGTGATTTTTCAAAATCACATCATTGCTACCATCTAACAACAGTTTTAATGCTAGTTTCACTCTTTCACACATTCTTTATGCTAACCTCATTTTATCTTATATATGTATATACCACAAATCATTTTCACCACATTTCATTCACCATAAGTGTAGGTCCAAACCACAATATCACCACAAAACCATCCCGTTGAACAATTCGGATCAATCCTCGATATTTAATGGTTTCAGCACACAGCCCCACCATCATACTTCGTTTAGTTCGGCTCTCTTGTACACATGGTGAACACTTAGTACCACTCATGCGACCTAACCGATTTGTCTCGTAGCTCTCTTGTCTACATGGTGTCCTTCACTTGGAATCACGCATGCGACCTAGCTACATTTATCTTTCACGTAGCTCTCTTGTCTACATGGGATACATCTCGTATCACACATGTGACCTAGCTACTACAGGGTGTCTCGTAGCTTTCTTGTACACATGATGTGCACTCGGCACCATACATGTGACCTAGCTACGCTCCCTCTATTTCATTCGATCTCTCTGAATGTTCAACTGGGATCTCTCTCTCTATATTTATTTCCATTCTTCCAATAGTCGATTTACATTTTAACATCAGCTAGTATATTTATATAATAGGCTGAAATATAAGAATGTACATGAAATTATTGTAATATTTACATACAAACTTACCTTGGTGCAAAATGTGAAAATTTTGCAATTTAGTCCAAAACTTTTCCTTCCCTGTTCGAGATAAATTCGCGTCTTTCTTGATCTATAATAACACATTTAGCTCATTTAATACTCATACTATTTATTTCAATCCAACAATCACATCATGGAAAAATTACATTTTGCCCCTAACTTTTACAAAATTACAATTTTGCCCCTAGGCTCGGAATTTAATTTCAGCCCTTATTCTTATGTTTTATGATATGCTGAACATTTTCTCTTCTACAACAACATCAAATTCTCACTCTATCATATAGTTATGAACAATAGGTATTTTTACCGATTATCTTGCTTTTACTCGTTTTCACTTAAAACCGAGTAGCACAAGTTATTTAACATAATTTAAAACCTCATATTCTATCATAAAACATCAAAATACACAAATTTCACCTATGGGTATTTTTCCAAATATGAACCCTAGGTTAAATTATTACTAGCATAAGCTTAATCGAGCTTCCGGATTCCAAAAACGTAAAGAACATTAAAAGCGGGCTTGGAATCACTTACTATGGAGCTTGAAAATTGAAGAAACCCTAGCTATGGAGAGAGGGAGAATTCGCAGCAACTAAGGAGGATGATGATCAATTTTGTGTTATTTTTCCCATTTTATTTCATTTAATATCCAAATGACCAAAATGCCCTCCTTACTAAACTTTCAAAATTCCTTCCATGTCCTAATTTTGTCCATGAACTTAAAATTGGTCAAATTGCTATTTAAGACCTCCTAATTAATATTCCAAAACAATTTCATACTAAAACTTCCGGGATGCAAATTTTGCAACTTATTCGATTTAGTCCCTACTTTCAATTTAAGCACTTTAGGCATAGAATTTCATCACGAAATTTTCACAAAATCATGCAATCATATCATAAACCCCAAAATAATTATAAAAAAATTATTTCTATCTCGGATTTGTGGTCATGAAACCACTATTCCGATTAGGCCCTAATTCGGGTTGTCACATCACAAGTTTATATATATATACATAATTTAACCAAACTCTCAAATCAAAAACAAACATATCAATAAAACATATAAATATAAACATGGCCGAAATGCATAAAATTGAATATTAATCATAGCCATTTATGAATGAACATTAATTTCTTAATTAATCTATTGCCGAATTGCTAAGTTACTTACATCTATGTCCTATTCATACCCCACATAACCAAATACATAGCAAAATACATATTTTCTCATACTCATTAATGAGCCTAACCACAACCAAACCTTCCATTATTTTATTTTTTTTTTCACTTAACGCAAGCATATTGAACTCACCTTTATAACATGCCATAACCAAATTACCTTGTTACCAAAATACATAGCAAAACTAAATAAAACATGTTTCACATATTTGTACATAGCATGGCCAAATCATCAATCAAATATATCCATTACCTAAATTCAACATTTAGCCGAATACACTTGTCAACCAAATTAAACCATTACTATCAAATACAAGACATAACTGAATCATTAAAACCATGAGTAACATAACAAGCATAATTCATACTTATGTATATACCATAGCCGATTCAATCAAACCAAATAAAATCATCACTTGAGCAAACCATATGAACCAATCTTAATAAAACAAACAAGCTATTTTTGCATGGCTTGTTATATACTCAACTTCTATATTAACCGGATATAAACTAGCCTATACATGCCATAGGTTCAATATTCAACTTATAAAAGTACCGAGAAATAGTAGATAGTGTGATAGACTTCGTTGATGATCCTGAAGCCCGTAACTAGCTTCCAAAATCTATAATACAGAGAACAAACATACACACACAGTAAGCTATCATAGCTTAGCAAGTCATAAGCAAATAAAACAATCAATGACATTATTAACTCAATTGAACCAAACCAATTCATGCTATTATAATCACATTTAATCTCAAACTTGCAAATTTATATACAACATATACATTCATGTATCAACTTTAACTTGGCCGAAATACATATATATATCCATTATCAAAGTTATCATTTACTTCCAAGGTCATAATATCATCATATAGACAAATATATATGCACATTCATATATGTATACACATGTTTGACACTTCAATATCGCATACTTATATCATTTTACAAAATATAGATTTGCATTCAATATACATATAACCAACTTTATAACATGATTCACATCATCACTTCAAATACCAAAACTTACCTTAATTTCAATATATTAGCTAACACATACCTTAACCTTTTAATTCGATTTCGCATTCGGTCTGTACTTAACATTGCCCATTGAATCATTCGGAATTAAATAGGATACTCGGATAGTTGCTAATATCGTACAATGCCAACGTCCCAGATGTGGTCTTACATGTAATTATATATCGATGCCATTGTCCCAAACAGGGTCTTACATAACCTCATATCGAAATCACATATCGATGCCAACATATTAAACGTGGTCTTACTCGAACACATATATCAGAATCACATATCAATGCCAACGTATTAAACGTGGTCTTACTTGCACACACTTATCAGAATCACATATCGATGCCAACGCATTAAACGTGGTCTTACTCGCACACATATTGGAATCACATATCGATGCCAACGTATTAAATGTGGTCTTACTCGCACACACATATCGTCCAACCCCAACATCCCAGACGTTGTCTTACATGTAATCACATATTGATGCCACTGTCCCAGACAAGGTCTTACACGAATCAAATATGATGCCGATGTCCCAGACATGGTCTTACACGTAATCACATATCGATGCTAACGTCCCAGACATGGTCTTACACGAATCAAATACGATGCCGATGTCCCAAACATGGTCTTAAACGTAATCACATATCGAAAATCCTATGTCATGACATATGTTTCCTAGCTATTCCTAAAGTTCATACGGGGCTTTCAAACGTCGTATCTCTGTTGAACCGAGTTCGTAAACATAGCTTCCAAGCATATACTCATTCCGCTACCACATATATAGTTTCACATAATTCATTTCAGCATATATAACTTGTATTTATTTAAAATTTACAACATCTATTTGCTTATAAACTTACCTTGGACAACGATAATCGAAATAGAATGATTATTTGACAACTTCGTTTTTCCCCCGATCCAAATCCGATGTCTTTGCTTCTTGATTTAAACATATTCAAATTAAATTAATCCATACATAGTTTCATTCAATTTAGTCGAAAAACACATAAATGGGAAAATTACCGTTTTACCCCTAACATTTCACACTTTTTACAATTTATTCCAAATTGTACAAGACACAAAACATGCAAAATTTGCACACATCATGCTTAGGCTAAATATTACCCATGCTCATACAAGTCCATACATTTTATTTATTTTACATTTTAGTCCCTCAAGCTTTTATTTTTTTAATTTAGCCCTAATTGTAACACCTCTTACCCGTACCCAAGATCAGAACCAGGTACAAGGCATTACCATACACATACTCAGACATTTTTGGAAAATAGATGTTATAAAATTTCATTCCAAATTAAAACCAATCAAAAAACATCTTACTGTCCCTATTATGGGCCTACAAAACCCAAAACATACATCGAAAATGATCCGGGACTAAACCGAGAACCTAAGAAAATTTTAGAAAAAAAAGAATTTTCTAGGTTAAGCCTCACACGCCCATGTGCTTCGGGACACACCCGTTTCCCTAACCTATGTGGAATTAATCGAATTTATTTTCTATTTCGAACCTACAGGGGTTTTCACATGGCCAAGCACACGCCTATGTCCCTAGCTCGTGTCTTTCACACGGCCTAGATACGCTCGTATGATCGCTCGTGTCCAAAAACCTGGACATTCTATTTATGACGTCGGCATGTATTTAGGGGCACACGGCCAGGACACACGCCCATGGGGCTAGGCCGTGTCCTCCACACGGTTGAGACACACGGTCGTGTCTCTACCCGTGTGTTTACTACCATGCATTCTGACTTAAAATTTTAGGTGCAGGGGACACACGGTCGTACCACATGCCCATGGAGCTAACCATGTGTCACACACGACCTAGACACATTCTCGTGTATCTACCTGTGTGGACCCTTTTTAGGCTATAATTTCAAGCCAATGGTCACCCTCATCATTTTCTCACATATAAGAACCCCAATTGCATTTAACACAACCCAAAAATACTCAAAGGCTATCATATGAATCTATTGCATGTTAACCCTATCTCCTCGGTTAAGTACATGCTCAATTATCCCCTTTTTGGTATTGAGGATTTCCATCCCATTGAAACACATTTAGACTTGGCTCATTATTATAATTCATTGCCAATTATGGCCTACTATCTCCAATTGTTTTGGCCCCATTACAAATGCCTATCTACAAAATCCCACATTCAATCATCATAAGAACATTTTTTTAACATAAACATGCATGGTTGGTAGGTCATAACCTACAACAAAATTGAGTCATGTCTTATGGCCATATGCAAAAAGAATAAGTTTAATATTTAAGCCTTTACATTGGCCAACCAAATGACACACATAGCAAAATAAACAAAAGCCCTACACATGCCATTAAAAAAATAAAAGTATCTATATACCAAAGCTAGACAAGATGATAGTGTGTTGATTCTCCAACCGTCTTCCAATCTCTACGAATCCTCGAGCTCTGTAAGATAGGGAAATGAGAGGGGTAAGCATTTACATGCTTAGTAAGCCCGAATAACTGGAAAGTAAACTTACCGATTAATTAGCATACAACCATGTTAGGCAACCAATCCAATAAATATAGAATAGCCTCCTATTACATACACTCAAGCATCAAGTTAGTCCTATAATAATTCATCATGTAATTTATCTTAAATGAGCACATCATCCAACATTTTCATTTCTATATCTCATGTTAATCCTGTTGAGTACCTTGAAAATCCTGATGGATTATCCATTTACCGTCAAGTTATAAGAGTGACCTTCTCAATTACGCACTCCCATGAACCTCACATCTTACGGCGGGATTACTAGTCCAGGCTAAATGCCCCGTAATATATGTGACAACCCGAATTAGGGCCTAATCGGAATAGTGGTTTCATGACCACAAATCTGAGATAGAAATAATCATTTTATAATTATTTTTGGGTTTATAATATGATTTCATGATTTCATGAAAATTTCGTGATGAAATTCTGTGCATTTCGCGCTTAAGTTGAGAATAGGGACTAAATCGAATAAATTGTAAAACTCGTGTTTTAGAAGTTTTTAGTATGAAATTGCTTTGGGATATTAATTAGGAGGTCTTAAATAGCAATTTAACCCATTCTTAAGTTATGGACAAAAATTGGACATGGAGGGGATTTTTTTGAAAGTTTAGTAGTAAGGGCATTTTGGTCATTTGTATATTAAATGAAATAAAATGGGAAAAATAACACAAAATTGGTTATCATCTTCATTAGTTGCTGCCGAAAATTGCTCTCCTCCATAGCTAGGGTTTCTTCAACTTTCAAGCTTCATAGTAAGTGAATTCAAGCCTCATTTTTAATGTTCTTCACATTTTTGACATCCTCGTAGCTCGTTTACTTATTTCTACCATTAGTTCGAATTAGGGTTTATGTTTAAAAATTTACCCATGAATGATAGGCATGTATGTTGTTGTTTGATGGTAGAATATGAATGTTTGAAGTTAGGGGAATGATCTTTTCTAAGCGATTTTTAACGAAAACGAGCAAAACTACATAATCGATAAAAATACCTATTGTTCAAAACTATGTGTTAGAGTGAGAATTTGATGTTTCCATAGAAGAGAAAAATGATCAGTAGGTCATTAAACATAAGAATAAGGGCTGAAATTAAATTTCCGAGCCTTGGGGAAAAATCGTAATTTTGTAAAAGTTAGGGGGCAAAAATGTAATTTTTGTATAATGTGATTTTTGGATTAAAATAAATATTTTGAGTGTTAAATGAGCTAAATATGTTGTTATAGATCAAGAAAGGCGTGGAATCGACCTCTAAGCGGGAAAGGAGAAAATTTTGGACTAAATTGCAAAATTCCATATTTTGCACCGAGGTAAGTTTGTATGTAAATAATACATTAATTTCATTTACATTTTATATTTCAGCCTATTATATATATATTAGCTGATGTTGAAGTATAAATCGACTATTGAAAGAATGGAAATAAATAATAGAGAGAGATCCGGTTGAACATTGGAAAAATCGAATAAAATAGAGGAGCGTAGCTAGGTCACATGTATGGTGCCGAGTGCACATCATGTGTACAAGAAGGCTACGAGATACTATATAGTAGCTAGGTCACATGTGTGATACGGGATGTATCCCATGTAGACAAGAGAGCTACGTGAGAGATAAATGTAGCTAGGTCACATGTGTGATACGAGATGTATCCCATGTAGACAAGAGAGCTACGTGAGAGATAAATATAGCTAGGTCGCATGAGTGATTCCAAGTGAAGGACACCATGTAGACAAGAGAGCTACGAGATAAATCGGCTAGGTCGCATGAGTGGTACTAAGTGTTCACCATGTGTACAAGAGAGCCGAATTAAATGAGATATGATGGTGGGGCTGTGTGCTGAAAATATCAAGTATCGAGGATTATTCCGAATTGTTCAACGGGATGGTTTTGTGGTGACATTGTAGTCATAGACCTACACTTGTGATGTATGAAATGTGATGAAAATGATTTGTAGTATATATATATATGTAAGTTAAAATGAGGTTAGTATAAAGAATGTGTGAAAGAATGAAATTAGCATTAAAACTGTTTTGGACAGTAGAAGTGACGTGATTTTGAAATTTCACCAAAAATAGAAGGAATTTAATTAGAGGTTGAATGAGATGTGAAATTAAATCTTAATGAGTCTATTTTCATATAAAAGAAACATAGCAAGCAAAGGAATTCTATATTTTGAGATATTTACAATTGTATGAGACTTGCTCAGGATGACTATGTAATCCCCTGTTTCAACTTTGAAAAATCATTAAAACTTTTACAAAACAAATTCAGAAATATAGTTTATATGCCTAAATTCCTTATTGAGTCTAGTTTTAAATGAAATAGGTTTCATGGTTATTTGGATTGTGTACTAAGAGAAATTCAATTCATAATGAACAGAGGTCGATCGGTTGAGTGTGTAACAGGGAAACTTTAACTAATAAACTGTACTAATTGGCTGAACCAAAAATTCTAGAAAAAAATTTAGTAATAAGTTTTATGAGTCAGGGAAATTTTACGGATTTGAATTTCGAGTTTTGTAACTCGAGTTATGATTTATTTAGTGATCATGACGCAGGAAGGACAGCTTGATCAAATTGGAGTAAACAATAAAATTAAAAATATGATATAATTGAGTTATGTTGTAAACATATTAGATTTCTTATTTGTTATTTATATACTTACTTACTAAGCTATAAGCTTACTTTCTTTTCTCTCCTTTGTCTTATAGTGTCGTCCAGCTAGCACAGGAGTCAGAGATCGTAGAGGATCGCCCGCACTATCAATACTCTTGGTATCTGAACTCAACATTTTGAAATATGGCATGTATAGCAGACTTAGTTATTTTGTTACGTGTCAAAATTGTCTAGGTTCAAATTATTACTTATAGTATCAAACTAATCATTTTGTACGAAGCCTTTGAAGTTGGTTTGTATTGTTAATGGCATATGTTATAATGATCAAGTTGCACGCCATATTTTTGTTGGGTTTTGTTTAATAGTATATACTATAATTTGTTAATACCTTGTACCCTGTTCCGGCGACGGATACGGGTAAGGAGTGTTACAATATAAACTCATGGAATGATTTCAAGATTACCAGTCCAGGCTAAATCCCTTGTAGCGACAAACATCCTTAATGAGCTCGGATCTGAATTACCAGTCTAGGTTAAGTTCAGACCCTAATCAGATTACCCGTCCGGGCTAAATCCTTTATGCACACATATTCTTCAAAAGGCTCGATCATTCAAGGAACACCCGTCCGAGCTAGATCCTTTCTATATTCGAGATCAACGGATTACCCGTCCGGGCTAAAACCTTTTATGCAACACATGCAGGATCTCAAGTCACGTAAGCCATGGTTTATCAATCGAGTTTCCCTTTTAACTTCAACTATGACATTTATCATCTTGTCGTTATTATTATCAACACATTTCATGGATTTTCATGCCATCACTATATACAATTATCACACATTCATAAAACATGCATTTAGGCATATTATGGGTTTATTTTAAGTTATTCAAACGTACCTGGTATTTATGTCGGTTTCGCATTTCGGTTACTCCGAAACCTTTCATTTTCCTCGATCGACCTCCAAAATTTGTTCCTCGAGGTTATTGAGCTTGAAAATGTTGAAAACCCTAGCTATGGAGGGCTTGAGAATTTCAGCTGGTACAAGGGAGAAGATGGCTGATTTTTGCCTTCATTTTCCCTTTTTATTGATTTTATTACCAAATGACCAAAATGCCCCTCCTTACTAAACTTCCAAAATTTTCCATGCATGCCCATTTTTGTCCAAAAACTTAGAAATTGGGAAAATTGCTCTTTAAGGACTTCTAATTAATTTTCCAAAGCAATTTCATACAAATTGCTTCTAGAATCCAAGTTTTGCAATTTATTTAATTTGGTCCTTATTTTCCAATTGGATGCCTTACTCATAGAATTTCTTCATGAAACTTTAACACATGCATATTTTCATATTCTAGGCCTCATAATAATGATAAAAAAAATATTTCAACGTCAAATTTGTGGTCCCAAAACTACTGTTCCGACTAGGCCCTATTTCGAGATGTTACACTAATTACTCAAATTCATCAAAAATTCCAATACAAAACATATTAATCCAAAACATATCTTTCATAATTCATCAACTAACATCACAAAAATCAATTATTCATCAATGGCATAACTCAAAATATTCATCAAAATTAGAAATTCAAGCATGGGCTTTGTACATTACACTGCAACGATCTCAAAAATGTAAAAATTATCAAAAACCGAGCTAGTTAAATACCTTGATTAAGATAAACAATGGTCGAATATGGCTTTCTTTTCCTTTTTCTTTTCCTTTAGCTAATTTCAGCTACCAAAAAATGAACATGCATGGCTTTTATTATTTTATGATTTATATTATATAACATTATTATCATTTTACCTATTTAACCTTGGTTATAAAATAATAAACCATCATAAACCATGTCTTTAACCATCCAACTCATTTAGTTATGGCCTAATTGCATTATAAGTGCTTCATATTAATAAGACAAGTTCAATTAAACACTTTCATATTTAACAATTAACTTTTCACTTTACGGGATTAAGCCCTTTTTACTAAATCGGCATCCAAACAGTAAAATTAAAACACGAAAAATTAACACATATAAATTCACACAAAATAAACACAGAAAATAATTTTTAAATATTTTTCTGACTCAGGCTGTTACAGATAAGGGGTAGCCGTTATATAAATAGATTGCGAAAGGGTTGACGGGTGTAATCATACCAACACTAATGCACCGGATCCCATCAGAATTTCGTAGTTAAGCGTGCCTGGACGAGAGCAGTAGTAGCATGGGTGACCTCTTGGGAAGTTCTCGTGTTGCACCCCTCCCATTTTATTTTATATAAATTTTTTTGAACATTGTTTAACTAATTAGTTATTAGTTATTTGCGTTTTGCGAAATAAATAATTTGAAACGTTATTTGGTTGAATTTGCATTCAAATTCATGGCGCAAGTGGAATAAGGGGTAGCCTTTATATAAATAGATTGCGCAAGGGTTGACGGGTGTGATCATACCAGCACTAATGCACCGGATCCCATCAGAACTCAGCAGTCAAGCGTGTTCGGGCGAGAGTAGTACTAGGATGGGTGACCTCCCGGAAAGTCCTCGTGTTGGACCCCTCCCATTTTATTTTATATAATTTTTTTTATTTGCGTTTTCTAAACATCATTTATTTAATTAGTTATTTTTGTATTGCGAAATAAATCATTTGAAACGTTCTTTGGTTGAAATTTCATTAGAATTCGAGGTGCAAGTGCGATAAGCGGTAGCCTTTATGTAAACAGATTATGCAAGAATTAACAGGTGCGATTATACCAGCACTAATGCATCGGATCCCATCAGAACTCCATTGCTAAACGTGCTTGGGTGAGAGCAGTACTAGGATGGGTGTCTTGCTGGGAAGTCCTCGTGTTGCACCCCTCCCATTTTATTTTATATAATTTTTATTAATTGCGTTTTTTACACATCATGTATTTAAATAGTTATTTTTGTTTTGCAAAATAAATCAATTGAAATGCCATTTGGTCAAATTTGTATTCAAATTTGAGGCGCAAGTGTGATAAGGGGTAGCCTTTATGTAAATAGATTGCACAAGAATTGACGAGTCCGATAATACCAAAACTAATGCACCGGATTCCATCAGAACTTCATTGTTAAGCGTGCTTGGGAGAGAGTAGTACTAGGATGGATGACCTTTTCGAAATTCTTTGTGTTGCACCCCTCTCATTGATTTTATATAATTATTTTTATTTGCATTTTCTAAACATCATTTATTTAATTAGTTATTTACGTTTTGCGAAATAAATCATTTGAAACTTTATTTGGTCGAATTTGCATTCAAATTCGAGGCACAAGTGCGATAAGGGGTAGAAATGTTATTTGGTCAAATTAGTAATTAAATTCGAGCCGCAAGAGCAATAAGGGGCAGCCTTTATGTAAATAGATTGCGCAAGAATTTATTGGTGGAAACACAAAAATTTACACACTTTTTCATGCCCTTTTTAACTTAAATTCATGTAGTTTCCATAAAATTCCAATTGAAAAAGAATTAATTTTATAAAATAATTAAAGTGTACTTAAAATATGAACATATTGAATTTTAATTAATTTTATAATTAATTTTTGGTGAATTTTGGTTATTTTCAATATATTTGCACAAAGGGCGAAAAATGGCTCGGCAGACATTGCTAGAAGCACAAAACCGAGAAGCAATTTGAAGTATCAAGGTGAATTAATTTTCAGCCTAAGACGGTCCAAAATTATGTGTATTAACTCATAATATAATTAATTTTAATTTCTATCCAATTTAATTTGGGTTAATAAATTATTATTAATAAATTATGAAAAGTGGTCCAGTTGAGCCGAACTGAGTGAACCGAACCGAGTAATGGACAGCCCAAAACCACCCCATGTGCTGTCCCAAATAATCTTATTGGCTGATTACTTAGCTTGCAAAGAGGCCCTTGAAGACATGTTCAAATAGCATTCAAACCCTTCCACAAATGGTGGCTTTCTAGATTTGCCCCAAGCTTAATTTAGCAAGTTTGAAATCATCAAACTTGCCACATGTGTGGATGGCCAAGGGAGGGCTCTTTGGATGCTAACTTTAGCTATTCTTAGCGGCCCTCTTCATTTATAAAAACCCCCTTAAGTTGATCATTTGAAACACACCTCATTCATTCACATCTCTTCTCTCCTTTCTCACTTTCTCCTCTCATTTTCCCATTCAAAGTCCCTTGCTCTCTTGCCAATTTCTCCTCTTGGAAAAGGGGCATTAATCAGCCATTTTGGAGCAACATTGAAGTGTTCATATCAACCTTGATTGGCGAGGACAACAGAAAGCGAAGACGGAGCAAACTAGTCAAGCCACGGAGAAACACCGAATTTGATTCTTGTTTCCTATCTCCTTAATTTTTGTTGTTGTTATGATGAACATATCTATGAATATTTATGTTGTTGGAATGGTTAATTTAATCAGCTTAGATTGAATTTAATTCGTGTTGGCTTGATTTCATTTCATCTATTTAAATTATTAAAATTGTGTTTATGCTGTTATAGGCCTCGGTAAAATGCTTGATTAAGTAAAATCATGCCTAAGTTATTCTTGCATTATGATTGTGAAGTAACTAATGAATTATTTATTTAAACGGATTGAAATTGTAATTAATGGACACAGTACTTAATCAGTGCATGTTTGTTCTTCTAAGGTAGCTGAAGGTTAAATTAGCATTGCATCTGGCGATACACTTGCCTTGCATAACTTGCAAGATTATTGTGGTTTAACTGTTCCAAGGTAAAGATACCTTGTTACCTCACATAGTCTTTTATGTTCTTATTAGATTTAATTAATCATTTGAATTGACATAGGAATATGCATGAGATTAGTTCAATTTAATGAGTATGTATGTGCAATAACATGTTTGCTTATTAAATTCTGTTTAATCGTTTGAATTGAAATAGAGATATGTTAAGAGATGAATGGATTTGTGTAGGTGAGTATGTTCATAAGTTAGCAAATTACCGAGTTGCCGTGAATTTTTTCGTAACAACATAAACATGAGTTTAATAATTCTAAGTTAAAGAAATGTAATTAATCCAACACAATTATGTCATCATCATTAAATCACATTTTCAAATCATGCATTAGAACTTTTATTTTTATTTAGTTTAAAATATTATTTTTCTTAATCACCCTTTTCAAAACAAAATATTTTTCTTCACCAAAGTGTTTTAAATAGCATTCATTAATAATTCTTTTCACAGCCCCTGTGGGTACGATAACTCGACATTTACTTGTCACTTTATTACTTGTTGCGATTGTGTACACTTGCACATTTCCGTCGTTCCAAGTTTTTGGTGAGGTTGTCGAGGACTTTTTTAAAAAAGATTATTTGTGAAATTGTTAATTTTGCATTTTGGTCTATTTTTTCTGTTAAATTTTAATTGCATTTTTTGTGTGTGTTTGTTTCATGTGTTTATGAGTATTTATCAAATCATTGACTTACTCCCTGTAAATCCTGAAATTGGAAGGACTTTCTAACAAAGTAGAAGACAAGCGAACCATAGAAGGACCAAAGATATGAATTACAAAATTCCAAACCAAAATCCAGGAGGAACATTCGCTTATAATACTCACAATCCGATCATTGTTGCTGATGATAGAAACTGTGCCATCCAACAATATGCTATTCCTCTATTCAACAAGCTCAATTCGAGTACTAGGAGAACCAAAATCGAGGAACAACAATTCGAGCTGAAGCCGATCATGCTCCAAATGTTGCAAAATATGGGTCAATTTAGTAGGATTCCTACTGAAGATACACATCTTAATCTTTAGCTACTCATGGAAGTGAGTGACTCATTTAAACTAGTCGGGGTAACTAAGGATTCCTTGAGACTAAGATTATTTCCATACTCCTTAAGAGATAGAGCACGAGCGTGGTTGAACTCCCTACTGTCTGATTCCATAACTATATGGCAAGAGTTGGTTTAACGTTTCTTAATGAAATATTTCCCTCGATCTTTAACCGCCAAGATCCGATATGAAATCACTTCATTTCAACAACTTGATGAAGAATCTTTATATGAGGCGTGGGAGCGGTTCAATGAGTTACCGCGAAAGTGCCCTCATAACAGCATTCCTTGTTGCGTTCAATTGGAGACTTTCTATATTGGTCTCAATATTCATACTAGAATGATGGTGGATGCTTCGGCAAATAGAGCCCTTCTTTCTAAGTCTTATAACGACGCTTACGAGATTATTGAAAGAATTGCCAGCAATAAATATCAGTGGCCAACCGACCGAGCAGCCTTAAAAAGACGAGCAGCAAGAGTACATAAAGCAGACACACTAGCTTCTTTGGTAGCCCAAGTATCCTCTATGTCTTCTATGCTTAAGAACATAGATGTTAATGGTTTCAATGGTAATCTGACAAGTCAGCAATTGAACCAGTTCGAGAATATTTCTTGTGAATACTGTGGAGATGGCCATTTCTTTGAAAATTTCCCATCGAATCAAGAGTCAAATTATTACATGGGAAATTAGAATTGGAATGGTCCGCAATCAAATTTTTACATCTCTTCATGGTAGAATCATCCAATTTCTGCTTGGAGTAATCAGTGGGTGGACCATAGTGACTCTGTTATGCCATTTCGACCAAATTATCCGTTCGAATATTCTCAACTAGTGCAACAACCGCCACCAACTAAATCTTTAAGTGATCTTGAGAATCTGCTAAAGGCATACATAGTGAAGAATGATACCACTTTAAGAAATCTAGAGAATCAAATGGGTCAAATAATCGATGAACTTTGAAATAAACCCCAAGGTATTTGGCCAAACAACAAAAAAAATCCAAAATTTTGGGCAAAGAACATTGCAAAACGGTCTCTTTCCTAAGTGGAAAGACATTGGAGCCCAATGCGGTTGAGGTTCAAGATGAGCCTATTCTAGCTCAATACAAAGAGGAAGTTCAACGAAATGTTAAAATTCATGTATCACAGAAGTTAGATTCAGTGATCCTTGATAAGATAAACTCTAAACCAGTTAGTTCTAATTATCTAACACCCTTGTCAGATGCAGAAAAATTTCCACGGAAGAGTTGTCTGGTTAAAGCTAAGATTCGACCATTGTCATATCCTCAACGATTCCAAAAGTAGCAGCGAGATACTCAATTGAAAGAAATTTCTGATAACAAGGTGACTTTTAATTACTTCGTTGCTGCTAAATCCCCAGATGTAGTTGAAGACTATTCTGCTATTTCCAAGATGGAATCACTGGCTTCTACAGAGTTGGAGCTCAGTTCTATAGATGATCCGTTAAAATGTATTCTGCTAGCAGATTCACCAAGTGATGATGAAGACGAGAATGTTTGGCTTTGTTAGAAGCTAAAACGAAGGGATTCACTCAGGAAGTTCCACTGGAATCATTGGAGTTATTATCTCCGGAGTACACACAACCAAAAGTGTTGATTGAAGAGCCAGCTAAATTGGAACTGAATATTTTGTCTCCTCATTTGAAATATGACTATTGGGTTTTTTTCAACTTTGCTTGTTATTATTTCAATTTAGTTCACCAACAATCAAGGCACTTGTGATTTTGGAAAGGCACAAGAAGGGTACTAGATGGATTATTTCATATATTCGAGTCACCAGTTGGAGGATTTGTAGGAATTACAAGAAGTTAAACAAGGCCACCAGGAAAGGTCATTACGGGTTTTCTTTCCCTAATAAGATGTTGGACAAATTTGATGGGAAAGAATATGATTACTTCCTAGATGATTATGGTTGGTATGAAAATGGCCATTTGACACCACCATGGTTAATGACGATCCTAAATAAATAAAGGGACTTCTCTTCACTTTCTCTATCATTATTTTAAATCTTTAGTTTTTTTTCCTCATTTGAATAAAATGGTAGACTTAGATAAAATTTTCTTTAGTTTATTACATTAATTAAGACTCTGTCTAGAAGATTAGGACTTAAGCGAGACCATCCGTGACCCCTCTAGTCTTTCTTGGGAGTTTAATTTAATGTAAATTTTCAAAAAATATTTTTTCTAAGTAGCCCAAAGAATTTAAGTATTTGTTTTGTTAAATAAAGGGTCAACTTTTAACCCAAGCACTAATTTCTTTGAGTTTTTATTTTATTTTAGTATAGGAGCTTAGGATCCAAAAGGAGCTGCCATTGGGCTCAAGACACTACTAAGAAGGGAAATATTCAACCCTTTTCCACACAAACCTATAGCCCTTACCTTGCTCCACCACAATTCCCAAGTAGCCCAAAAGTGCGTCTCACTTAACCCCTTAATGTTGTAGCCCTTAACTCCCTGAATCACCACCCCAAACACCTTCATTCGAAGTCACCAACTATCACACCTAAACTATCCTTAAAACTGTCACCCTCTTCAACTCTAAAGCTACCCTCAACTACTCACCCACCTGCCCAAAATTGAAACCACACTTTTCCTAAGTTTGACACTGAGAGTCCCTTTATTTAGCACCATTCCACCAAATGAACAGTTTGGTATAATGGTTATGCTGCAACACATGTAGTTGCAGTAACAAGATTACTGGAGATACTCAATAATACCGGATAACTCAATCAGAGATGCATTTAAATATATATATTTCATAACCCGTTTATTTTTGTGCATGAATTTCCAGACTTTATACTTGAACCATGGACTCCAATGTCGAGGAAGGAAAAAATGAGTCAGATTCTAAAGGATCTACGAATAAATAAAAATAGGGGATCTTTACTTTATTTCATTTTCTTTCCTAGGTTATTTAATGTTTTAGGATTAGGTTCTATTATGATTTTTATTTTTTGCATAATAAAACAAGATGTGGAAATAATAAATAAAAATGAACAAGTTGCAAAGTACAAAGTATGGCAATAGATATATACATGTCTAGGAATGGATTTTAAAGAGAGCTTGGTACTTAAGCAGTCAAATTGACTCACCTCGTCTTTTCTAGACACCTACCTGGTGTATAGTATCTATTCACTTTTAACAATGAGGACATTGTTCGTCTTAAGTAGGGGGATCGAAAAATTGAAATTATTTCCACTCAGAATAAATTTTTCTTTCAGTTATGATTAGGTTATATTTTGTTCAATAATTTGAAATGTTGTTAAGTATGCTAAACTTTAGTATAAATAAAGTTTGATTATTTCAATAATTGTTATGTTAGCTTAATAATGACATAAATGTATTTTTAATAAAGCATGCAAATCATACCATAAAATTTTAGTTCCTTAGAAAAGTTAGGCATGCATGAAAGTTAAAGTCTTTAGAATTGACTTAGTAGTTTCTTGATGTGGAATCCTAGGAAGCATAGAGCGTTGAAAATGATTTAGGCAACTGTTGTTTGGACAGTTTGAGCCTTTCAAGCCGACCATGATGAAATTTTTATCCTTTGAAACCTAAATTTGAGACTATATGGCCTAATTTTATTTGAACCCTTGCAAATTTAGCCATCACTTCTCTCTTAACTATCTTAAAATTGTCCCAAACACTAGATTTAGTATTATTCAAAGTATTCTTTGAAAATAAGTTTGGGGGAGTTGAAAAGAAGTATCAAATGCTCTAAAAAATATAGTACATACAGTAAAATGCTCGAATTAAAAAAAAAGAGCATGAGTTCTTAAAATAAGATGTACAAAAAAGCATGTAAAAGCATTGTAGGTAATTATTTCGAAGGTCTGATGCAAGCTGAGTCTAGGGTTTTTAGCCTAAATTTATCTATCTTTTTACCTACCCCTAAGCCAAGCCACGTTACAACCTTGTTAAAGACCTATTGATTCAAGTTCCAATGCTACCTACATTAGTGGAGAGAAATTGCTACGTGCAACATATGAAGGCATAAGTTAAACTTAATGATTGCAGCTTAATCTTGAATAAGGGAGTAAAATTAAATTGGTAAGGGTTAACATGACTTTATTAGGAAACATTTAGTCTAATTTTTGGCTACCATAAGAATGATTGAGATTAATTTGAATGATATGTATACTTAGATAGCATAAATATTGAATTTCTTGTTCTTGAGCATAAGTATACCAAATTCATGATTGTTGGGAAGAATGTCATTCTGAAGGAGTTTTTCAAAGGTGTTTTTGAAAAATTCTTTTCAAATTTTTGCATTACTCGGGACAAGCAATGAATTAAGTTTGGGGTGTGGAAACACGAAAATTTACACACTTTTTCATGCCTTTTTTAACTTAAATTCATGCAGTTTCGGTAAAATTCCTATCGAAAAATAATTATTGTACTTAAAATATGAAATTGAATTTTAATTAATTTTATAATTAATTTTGATGAATTTTGGTTATTTTCGACAAATTTGCACAAATGGCGAAAAATGGCTCGGCAGACACTGCTAGAAGCACAAAACCGAGAAGCAATTTGAAGTATCAAGGGGAATTAATTTTCAGACTAAGACAGTCCAAAATTATGTGTATTAATTCATAATATAATTAATTTTAATTTATATCCAATTTAATTTGGGTTAATAAATTATGAAAAGTGGTCCAGTTGAGCCGAACCGAGTGAACCGAACCAACCAAGTAATGGACAGCCCAAAACCACCCCATGTGCTGATCTAAATCAGCTTATTGGCTGATTATTTAGCTTGCAAAGAGGCCCTTGAAGACTTGTTCAAATAGCATCCAAACCCTACCACAAATTGTAGCTTTCTAGATTTGCCCCAAGCTTAATTTAGCAAGTTTGAAATCATCAAACTTGTGACATGTGTGGTCGGCCAAGGGAGGGCTCTTTGGCTGCTAATTTTAGCTATTTTTATCAGCCCTCTTCAGTTATAAAAACCCACTTAAGCTGATTATTTGAAACACACCTCATTCATTCACATCTCTTCTCTCATCTCTCACTTTCTCCTATCATTTTTCCATTCAAAGTCCCTTGCTCTCTTGCAGATTTCTCCTCTTGGAGAAGGGGCATTCATCAGCCATTTTGGATGAACATTGAAGTGTTCTAGCATCCTTGATTGGCGAGGACAACAGAAAACGAAGACGGAGCAAACTAGTCAAGCCACGGAGAAACTCCGGATTTGATTATTGTTCCCTATCTCTTTAATTTTTGTTGTTGTTATGATGAACATATCTATGAATATTTATGTTGTTGGAATGGTTAATTTAATCAACTTAGCTTTAATTTAATTCGTGTTGGGTTGATTGCATTTCATTTGTTTAAATTGTTTAAATTGTGTTTATGCTGTTATAGGCCTCAGTAAAATGCTTGATTAAGTAAAATCATGCCTAAGTTATTCTTGCATTACAATTGTGAGGTAACTAATGAATTAGTTATTTAAATGGATTGAAATTGTAATTAATGGAAACAGTACTTAATCAGTGCATGTTTGTTCTTCTAAGGTAGCTGAAGGTTAAATTAGCATTGTATCTAGCGATACACTTGCCTTACATAACTTGCAAGATTATTGTGATTAAACTGTTCCAAGGTAAGGATACCTTGTTTCCTCACATAGTCTTTTATGTTCTTATTATATTTAATTAATCGTTTGAATTGACATAGGAATATGCAAGAGATTAGTTCAATTTAATGAGTATGTATATGCAATAACATGTTTGCTTATTAAAATCTGTTTAATCATTTGAATTGACATAGGGATATGTTAAGAGATGAATGGATTTGTGTAGGTGAGTATGTTCATAAGTTAACAAATTACCGAGTTGCTGTGAATTTGTTCGTAACAATATAAACATGAGTTTAATAATTCTAAGTTAAAGAAATGTAATTAATCTAACACAATTATGTCATCTTCATTAAATTGTGCATTAAAACTTTTATTTTTATTTAGTTTAAAATCATATTTTTATTAATCACCCTTCTCAAAACAAAATATTTTTTTCACCAAAGTGTTTTAAATAGCATTCATTAATAATTCTTTTCACAGTCCCTGTGGGTACGATAATTCGACATTTACTTGTCACTTTATTACTTGTTGCGATTGTGTCCACTTGCACATTTTCGTAGTTCTAATTGGTGCTATCATACCAGCAGTATTGCATCGAATCCAATCAAAATTTTGTCGTTAAGCATGCTTGGACGAGAGTAATACTGGGATGGATCACATCCTTGGAAGTCTTCTTGTTGCACCCCTCACATTTGATTTTATATAATTTTTTTTCATTTTTTAGTTTCCATTTCTAAACATCATTTATATAAATATTTACTTGTGTTTTGTGAAATAAATCTTTTGAAACATTATTTGGTCAAATTTGCATTAAAATTCGAGACACAAGTGTGATGAGGAGGAGGCTTTCTGTAAATAGATTGCGCAAGAATTGACGGGTGAGATCATATGAGCACTAACGCGTTGAATTTCATCAGAACCTCATAGTTAAGCACGCTTGGGCGAAAGTAGGACTAGGATGGGTGACCTCCTATGATGTCCTCGTATTGCACCCCTCACATTTTATTTTATATAAATTTTTTAGTTGCATTTTCAAAACATCATTTATTTAAATATTTATTTGTGTTTTCTTAAATAAATCTTTTGAAATGTTATTTTTTCAAATTTGGATTAAAATTCGAGGCGTAAGTGCGATAAGGGGCTGCCTTTATACAAATAGATTGCGCAAGAACTGACGGGTGTGATCATACCAGAACTAACGCATCGTATCCTATCAGAACTCCGTAGTTAAGCATGGTTGGGCAAGAGTAGAACTACGATGGGTGACCTCCTAGAAAGTCCTCGTGTTGCACATCTTACATTTTATTGTTTTATTTTTGTTTTCAAAACTTTATTTGTTTATTTATTTGCGTTTTGCGAAAGAAATCTTTTCAAATGTTATTTGGTCAAATTTGCATTCAAATTCAAGGCGCAAGTGCAATAAGGGGTAGCCTTTATGTAAATAGATTGCGCAAGAATTAACGGGTGCGATCATACCAGCACTAATGCACCAGATCGTATCAGAACTGGCAATTAGGCATGCTTGGGTGAGAGTAGAACTAGTATAGGTGACCTCCTAGGAAGTCATCATGTTGCACCCCTTACTTTCTTTTCTTTTTTTGCATTTTCTAAACATTATTTAATTCTTTATTTATTTGCGTTTTGCAAAATAAATCTTTTGAAACGTTATAAATTTGCATTCAAATTCGAGGTGCAAGTGCAGTAAGGGGTAGCTTTTATGTAAAATAATTATGCAAGATTTGATGGGTGAAATCATACCAGCACTAATGCAACGAATCTCATCAGAACTCCGCAATTAAGCGTGCTTGGGTGAGAGTAGTACTAGGACGAGTGACCTCCTGGGAAGTCCTCATGTTGCAACTGTGACAGCCCCAAATTGACCCTAGTCGGGAAGTGGTTTCGAGACCACAAAACCGAGTCATAAAATTTATTTAAAATTTTATTTGCATATCTTATATGTGTGATAGTACTTGTATAAAAATTTGATGTTTTAATTTTATAGGAGGAATGTGAATTTTGCTTGAAAGGATTTAGTTGAGAGACTTAGAGAATTATGATAGGTAAATGAGTAAGGACCAAATAGTATTAAAATAGGAAAGATTGGATTTGCATGTCAAAATGCCCAATCCATGTTAAGTGGCCGCCAAGCAAGGCTTCATCCCACCAAGTTATGTTGTTTATCATTTTATATTGGCAAGTAAAATTAAAATAGATGAGAAATAGAGATTAATAAAAGAGATAATGGAAGAGGAGTGTTCATCTTCTTCTCCATCTTGCCAAAACCGAAACTAAGGGAAGGAAATAGAGAGGTCTTCATTTATGAAGTTCGGCAACCCTTTTGCTAGTTGGAGGTGAGTCTTGAAGTGTTGTTTAAACCTTTGTTTATACATGTTTATCCAATTGTTGCATACATTTTTAACAATGTCAAGAAACTCAAGACTACTATGGAGATTTGGAGCACTAAGCCGTACATCAAGAGTTAGGGGTAGAGGTTGTTTTCATGTTATATGGCATAAGTAGAGGTTGAAATGAGGTTGGAATTGTGAAATCATTAGTTGGGTAGCAAATGGTGCATTTGGCCACATGGGGTAAAATGGGATGTTCATCTTATTTGTTGTTTCATTCTCATGAGAAATGGGTCAAGTGTTCATGAGATAAAATTTTGTGATTTGATGAGTTAAAGGTGATAGCATAGTTGATATATATATATATATATATATATATATATATATACATATTCGACCATCAATAAGGAGCATATGTGATGTCGAGTTGAGCTTGGTCATTCTACCATAGATGCATATATATGTAAGCCCATTCGTAATATTACCTTAGGATTACGTATACATATAACTGATGAAAATGAGAAATTAACAAGGGTGATTGCGAATGCCCAAGTATGGATATGCATGTGTGATTGGACTATCGATAGTATGGTGATTGCATAAGGTTATTAGCGAATAGCTCAAAAGCATAAAGTAGAAATATATGAATTTGTCATGTGTCTCCTATGCTATGAAATTATTAATATTTTGATATAAATATTTAGCAAGACGGTTAAACTAGTTAACTTATTGATTTAGCACAAGAAGTTAAAGGGGGAGAATCAAGCAAAGGCAAGGGAAAGAGCATCGAGTAGTTGAGTTGGAACCGTTTTACCTAACACAAGGTAAGTCATTAAGCATATATTTGTTATTGATTAAATGATCGTAATATCTATGCAATTGTGTTTAATGAGATGAAATATATACGAATGTATGTGTATGAAAAGATGATATTGATGAATGTAAAAGAGATAGTGAAAAGTGTAGAAAATTTGCTTTCGGCACTAAGTGTGCGGGCAATAAGTGTGTACGGTGACGAGAATGGCACTAAGTGTGCAAGCTGGAAATATATGGCACTAAGTGTGCGAGCTCAAATTATATAGCACTATGTGTGCGAGCTAATTTTATAGCACTAAGTGTGCGAATTTGATTATATAGCACTATGTGTGCGAGCTGATTTTATAGCACTAAGTGTGCGGATTCACTATATGCTCTTGCATTACAATTGGCACTGAGTGTGCGACATTATCAAGTTAATCCCGGACAGCGGATTGGGTAAGTACCTTGAGCTCATGACGAATAGGCAATATGCTCATGCTCGGGGTTGAGCTTGGCAAGCTTTAAATCTATGTGATGATTGCAATTGTATGATTATGGTGAAAATGAGTTGGTGTGTGAAAATGCCTCAAATATCTTATTGTACGGAATACGAAATGTGGATGTATGACTTGGTATGAGATTGAACCGAAAGGTCCGAGGAATTATGGTATAGTTTTGATATGGATGGAGTACCTAGCGTCGTTTATCGTTTCATGTTGTGATAATTTTATTAATGGATGGTTGATGAATGCTTATGACTTCTCGAGTTATAAACTCACTCGGTGTTTTCTTGTCACCCATTTTAGGTCTCTTGGACTCGTATCGTTTATGCGTTTCGGAACCGTCGTTGAAGTCATCACACCGGCTGGAAATCTTTTGGTATTGTCTTCGTAGTTAAACTAGGAGAACATTTGGCATGTATAGGCTATTTTGTTTTGTTGAATTGTGGGTTGTAAACTTTAAGCCATGCGAAAATGGCCTATGTGGTGGTTGAGTGTGATCCTAAAACCTATAGTCACGAGCCTTAGAAACCTTAATTTTGATAAGGTGGCCATAGTTGTATTATGTATGATGAAATAGTTGGCCATGGAAGAATTATGAAATAGTCATTGTTTGCTTCAAGAATGATGATCTTTGCCAGCATAGTGAGGTGAGATGGAAAAATCACTAAAAATAGTATAAGTAGAATTAAATAGTGAATAAATTATCCAGAAATTTACTATAAATTATCCAGAAACAATTAAGAGTCATGCCTTATATGAATAGATTCCCCTTTGAGTCTAGTTTCATTAGAAACAAACGGCATGATCATTGGAGCTCTGTACGAGATGATATCCAGTCGTAATGCGCAAAGGTCAGTGTAGTCGAACTCTGAAACAGGGTGACTTTAACTAATAAACTGTACTAATTGGCTTGACCAAAATTCTAGAAAAAATGTGTAGATGGGATTATGAGTCTAGTTTCAGGAAAATTGCGGAACTGATTTTCGAGTTCTGGAACTCGAGATATGACTTTAAGGTGACAGTGACGCAGTTAACTAGCTTTGCTCGAATGTAAATCAAATATTTCGAGAGACAAATAAAGGGAAGTAAGCCCGGTAACACCACGTGGTCAAATCCGGTGACGGTCACGGGTTTGGGGTGTTACAGCAACCCTCCCATTTTATTTTATATAATTTTTTTAGTTACGTTTTCTAAACAGCATTAATTTAATTAATTATTTGTGTTTTCCGAAATAAATAATTTGAAAATTATTTGGTTGAATTTTCATTCAAATTCGAGTCGCAAGTGCGATAAGGGGCAGCCTTTATGTAAATAGATTGCGCAAGAACTGATGGATGTGATCATACTAGCACTAATACACTGGATTCCATCAAAACACTATAGTTAAGCGTGCTTGGGCAAGATTAGTACTAGGATGGGTGACCTCTTTGGAAGTCCCATGTTGCACCCCTCACATTTGTTTTTTTTTTTTCTGTTTTGTGGAATAAACCTTTCTAAACATTATTTATTTATTTATTTTTGTTTTTTGAAATAAATATTTTGAAAGGTTATTTGGTCAAATTTGCATTAAAATTCGAGGCACAAGTGCGTTAAGGGGTAGCCTTTATGTAAATCAATTGCGCAAGAATTGACAGGTGCGATTATACCAACACTAAAGCATCGTATCCTATCAGAACTCTGCAATTAAGCATTGTTGGGCTAGAGTAGAACTAGGATGGGTGACCTCCTGGGAAGTCCTCGTGTTGCATGCCTTACATTTTATTTATTTATTTGCATTTTCTAAACTTTATTTATTTATTTGCATTTTGTGAAAGAAATCTTTTGAAACATTATTTGGTCAAATTTGCATTCAAATTTGAGGCGCAAGTGCAATAAGGGATAGCCTTTATATAAACTGATTGTGCAAGATTTGTGGGGTGCGATCATACTAGCATTAATGCAATGGATTTCAATAGAACTCTGCAATTAAGCGTGCTTGGGTGAGAGTAATACTAGGATGGGTGACTTTTTGGGAAATCGTCATGTTTGCACCCCTCCCATTTTATTTTATATAATTTTTTTAGTTGTTTTAATTTAATTAATTATTTGTGTTTTGCAAAATAAATCATTTGAAACATTATTTTCAATTAGGGGTTGCCTTTATGTAAATAGATTGTACAAGAATTGACGAGTACGATCATACCAGCAATAATGTAATGAATCTCATCATAACTCTGCAGTGAATCATGCTTCAGCAAGAGTAGTACTAGGATGGATGACCCCCTGGGAAGTTCTCGTGTTGCACCCTTCTCATTTTATTTATTTATTTATTTGCATTTTACAAAATAAATCTTTTTAAACTATCTGGTCAAATTTACATTCAAATTTGAGGCGCAAGTGCGATAAGGGATAACCTTGATGTAAATAAATTATGCTGGAATTGATGGTTGTGATCATACCAACACTAATGCACCGGATCCCATCAAAACTCTACAGTTAAGCGTGCTTAGACGAAAGTAGTACTAGGATGGGTGACCTCCTAATTAGTCATCGGCAATCATTCTTTTTTTTTTTTTGCGTTTTGCGAAATAAATCATTTTAAACATTTTTTTGGTTATAGTTGCTTTCAAATTTGAGGCGCAAGTGCGATAAGGGGTAGTCTTTATATAAATAGGTTGCGCAAGAATTGATGGGTGTGATCATACCAACACTAATGCACCGGATCCCATCAAAACTCTAGTCAAACGTGTTTTGGCAAAAGTAGTACTAGGATGGGTGACCTCTTAAGAAGTCCTTGTGTTGCTCTCCTCTTATTTTATTTTTTTATTTTCATTTTGCGAAATAAACCTTTTTAAACATTATTTATGTAATTCTTTTTTTTTTATTTGCGTTTTGCGAAATAAGTTTTTTTAAACATTATTTGGTTGTAATTGCTTTCAAATTCGAGGCGCAAGTGCGATAGGAGTAGTCTTTAAGTAAGTAGATTGCACAATAATGATGGGTGCGATCATACTAGCATTAATGCATCGAATCCTATTAATCTGTAGTTAAGCGTGCTTTGGTGAGTGTAGTACTAGGATGGGTGACCTCCTTCTTGGGAAGTCAACATTATTTAAATCTTTTTATTTGCATTTTGCGAAATGAACCTTTTTAAACACTATTTGCGTTATTCATTTTTTTTTGTGTGTGTTTTGTGAAAGAAATCTGTTTAAACATTATTTGATTATATTTTATTCAAATTCGAGGTGCAAGTGTGATAAAAGGAAACCTTTATGTATATAAATTGCGTAAAAATTGATGGGTGTGATCATACCAACATTAATACACTGGATTCCTTTAGAAATATGCAGTTAAGCATGCTTGGGTGAAAGTAGTACTAGACTGGGTGACCTTCTAGAAAGTCCTTGTGTTGCACCCCTATTTTTAATTTATTTTTTTTGCGTTTTGCGTAATAAACATTTTTAAACATTATTTTCATAATTCTTTTTTTAGCAATATTTGACCATCTAAAGTTGACATGTCAAAGCTGATTGAGTCTTAGTTCGATTGGCATGTGCATTGTTGCCAATACAAGAGGACATAGGTGCGTTAAAGCGCATTATCCTCCTATTTATGGTTGAGGAGGGATTATGGATAGTTCTAGGCATTTTCTTGTATAAAAAAGAATAGATATGATTAGAAATGAAATTGTTCAAAAAAAAAGTTTACATGTCAAAAGAAAACGCTTTTTGTAAAAAGCGTTTTTTAAAAAATGCTTTTCTCAGGACATATTTTTCACATCTGCGAAAAAGCAACCTATTTCACTAAATAATCAAAATTTCAGCCTATATTTCCTTGTTTTTCTTGAAATCGGCATATAATCTTAACTTTCCCATATATGTCAGCAGAAATTCCAATTGCTTGGTTATATTTTAAGGCTTTCTTTTGTTCTGACTCATGAGAGGATAATAATCAGTCCTTACAGTGCAAGGTAGCTCTTCCATTGCTGCAAAGTAAGAATTCATTTTAAAGTTCAAACTCACTCCCAGTCTGGTTCATTTTAAACACTTTCTATTACTCATTGACATGAAAACTCCTTACAATTTTTCAATCTATGAGTACTCTTGTCTTCAAATTGAGTTGCTAGATAAGAGCCCAGACCAAAAAAATAATAATAGAGGTTAAATTATTCGGCAAGTCAACTATAAAAGCAAGTAATTTAGTTCTAGTATATATAAATATGATGGAATAATTGCTATATATTTAAACTTTTAAACGGGATTAAAGTTAAATATTAAAAAATTAACTTGTCAATTAAATTTTTAAGTCAATATAAAAAAATGAGCAATTTAAGCACTATCGCGTTTTGAATAATGTTGAATTTAATTCTGTTTTTTTTTTTCTTCATGTAATGTTTAAGCACAATAAACAAAATTTTCTAAGTTCAAGGTTATGCTCAAGTAAAGTTTATTTGGATTAAATTGTTCACTTTTATAAAAGATTAACTTACTCTCCAACTTATAATCGAGAGACCCACCCACCAACGAAAAATGGATGCTTTATATGAACTTTCTAGGGAATATCTAGGACAACTTTAAAATAATTATAAATACAATAACCGTTAGCTAAGGCATCAAGCATCAGCATAACAAATTGGTGGGTGCGTTTTTCTATTGGTATGCTTGTGAGGTAAGCTGAAACGGCACATGATGCCCACTTCTTCTGTCAGAAGAAATCACTTAAGACTTTAAGCCATGCCTATAATTGAAGCATTGCTAGAGTTGTAAACTGTTTGCCATCCAGGATATCACAGCTTTTCTTCGTTGAAATGTTTAATTGCTTTAGATATTCTCATACAAGCGAGGCAAGGAATCATGAAAGTGGGGCAGTGAAACAGGCAAATCTTATATATTAATAAGAAACAAAATCTCTTCTCAAGTTCGTTCAATAGATTACACTTGTTGAAAATGATACAAAGATCCCTAAATACCAAGTCAAGCACGAAGCAAGTGATGTCGCAACAATGCCATGTTCAAGAGGCCCGGATACTAGAAAGAAAAGAAAAATACAGCTATTTCCAATATCCTATACAATGATTTGCCCGACTCTCACCCAAACGGAAGCCATTTATTAGACCAAACTAAGTCATGCCTTCCACCCATAACTCGTATGATCATCTAAGTCACAGTTAAAAAACCCATTTTCCGTTAACTCATGAGCTATATCCGAAATAATATCATCTTGCAAATGAAGATTCTGAGGCAAATCAGGTGCTCTCTGGGAAGATACATTGTTGCCACCAGCTGGGGAAGAGTCACTGTTTGAAGCGGCTCGGTAACTGTTGCTTTGACTTGGTGGAGCCCTTGCAACACTTCCTGACATATTAGAGGTAGCTGCAGCAGTGGTGTTGCTTGCTAAGCCTATTCCATTTCTACCCAAGCTCGCATTCTCACTCTGCCCACTCCAGGACTGCTGCTGAACTCCCGTATTATTATTTGGCATCTCATGGAGCAGCTGTCGTACCATTTTCTGTTGTAAAGCCTGATTACTCTGAGAGCGTAGCAGATGGTTCTGTTGAATTAAGTTATTGGCTGTTAATGTATGCCTCTGCAGTTGAGGCTGCTGAGCTAGTACATGCGGACTTGATAAGCCACTAACAGGCAGGGTATGCATGGATCTTGGTAACAATGCAGCAGGACCTTGGAAATTTGAGGATGGACTTCGGTTAGAATTATTGAAGGAAGACGAGGCTTCCTGATGAAGTGGGCTAGGCTTTGAATTCATCGAATTCTGCCTAACAAGCAGATTCTGGTAGTTAGTAAGTGCCAAAGCAGTTTGTGCTGAACTGCTTAAAGCTTCCCGACCAACTATGTTATGGTTGGTGCCTGTTTGATTGTTTATTCCAGGATGCAATGCCATCAGCTTATTGAGTGTATTCCTCTTTGTTGGCAGACCCTGAACGTTGGCTAGTTGCTCCATTTCCAGCATTTTTTGCATTTGGAGCTTGGCTGCAGTGGCATGTCGAGGATAGTTTTTCAAGCCATCTGCAGATTTTGTGTTTAAGCAAACAGAACAGTTAGAACCAAAGCTGTAATGGTTCTCTCTCAATTCACATTAACTAAACTGTAGAACCACCAAGATTTTAGCAGATTAAAATTCCAGATACATGGTAATGTTAAGTCTAAAATGAGAGTAATTCGCCTCGAACATTTTCTTTTCCCAGTGGTTGCAAAATCCTAAGTGGTGAAAACAGAAGGGCTTAAGAAGTTTATTGTGAAAGAATCAGGGGATGAAAACAAAGGCTATCTAGAAAGTTCCCATGAAAAGCAAAGCATGCAAGCTTTCTCCTTAATAAAGGGAACAGTAACCAGGTGATGGCCACAATCTTTACAAATCTGATGATTTTCTTAAACAGCAAGAATGGAACAGCTAAATATTATTCCCATGCTACATAAAAGTAGTTACTTCCTCTTTGATCTCTTAACTAATACCTCCCAATCGAATAGAAAAAATACTTCAGAATAATTTTATTTTGTTTTTAAATAAAGCAAGTATGCCACATTATATGACAGTTATTATAATACAATTCCATTATTGCCCGTCAGTAGATGAGATGAACAAAAGAGAATCATCTATTTATGAATTTAATCTCTCTACTTTATGAAAACTGAAAAGTTAGCCCCTTTATTTTAGTTTGTCAGGATTTGGTCCTCCTACTTCCCGAAACTGAGAAGTTAGTCCAATGGGGTAACACTTAGTCCAATGGGGTAACACTCTTACACCTTGCTGTTAAATAGTTGACTTGGAAATTAGCAGTTTAGCAATTTATATGTAAGAAAGTAGCAAAAATCAGTAGCAGTTAAGTGATTTAAATACAACAAATTAGCAAAAATCAGCATTTCAAGTTCACGTGTTTACCGAGCAAACTAACTTTTCAACTTTCGTAATTCTAAAAATTTAGAGGAACTAAATTTTTGTCAAGTAGAGAGATGAATTTTATAATTTATAGAAAAAATATCAAAATGTCAGAGGTCAGTAAGGGAAATAGTCACTTACCAATAGGCCCAACCTTTTGTTCTCGACAAAAATCTATCAGATCTTTCATGCTGATCACAACCTCAGCAATCTATAACAAATTACACGAAAACTGTAAGGAAACTCAAAAAAGAATATTTGTTTACAGGTATTTAATGCACAAAACCAAAACTGTACCTGCAAACATCTCACATATCTTTTTGAGAAACCCAAATCATTCAGTGATTGTAACTCCAAACTCTTGACAAGCTGCCGTCCAGCCATCAGGAACCTAAGAGAGCAATCAACGTTGCATCAGTGGAACCCTAGTATCCAGGTAATAGATCTGAGTAAGATGCAACTAAAATACTCGCTGAAATCGTCACTAAATTAAAAATAAATAAATAAACCAGTCTAAGCTTCTATTACTAAATTAAAACTACACCACAAAATTGAACTTTTGGGGCTGTGCCCCTCAGGCTAAATTGCACACAAGAGAGATAACTTCACACAGGTTTCTTAGACAATGACTTGGAACAACTTATCTGCTTAAAATCTTAGAGGATCTAACCAAAAGAACCAGATAAGAAACACCAATTCATGGAATGAAAAACTTCTAATATTGTATGATTAACTGACATGTTGCTGTTTGTTTGCAAATCTTGCTGAGAAACGCTGTCAGACCCGCCTTCAGAAATTGAGCTATGACATTTTTGTGCCACCTGAAGTAACTGGTTTACCTGCATGATTTAAAAGTTCAAATTATATCATGTGTCTTTAAATAACTTGAACAAAATGAGCACCTGATCAGGAAAATGTACTACAGGAGAGTTTCGAGCAGAGATAAGTTAAACTAAAAAGCACTCCACCTACCAAAGGAATGCAATTTTAGAAATTAAAGGATCAAAAGAAAAGAAGCAAAAATGATTCACATCTTTTGGTCCTCTTAAGGAGCACATAAACTGGTTAACACAATTTTGGGCTTTCTATGTTCTGCTCCCCATTATCAGTAGATTCAACACAACATTTATGGCATGTTTGGAAGGAAAGGAACTAATGCTTTACTTGGTAGAATAGAAAGAAATTTTAAAAGATGGAAAATTGTAAAGGTAGAAAGATAGAAAGATAAAACATATATATATATATATATTTCTTTCTATTGGTGTGCTTGGTAGGAAGAAAAAATTGAAAGAATAAGTAATTTCCTTTTCATTTATTGCTTTGTAAAATTGAACAATAAGAGAAAAGAAAATGGAACTTTAAAAAATTGCATAATATTGAACTAACATATACCCCACTATCATTTCAATCCTCTCATTTTCTATCCTCTTATCATTCCAATTTGGAATGATTTATTTTTATGCATTAAAATGAAAAATAGTTAGTTCTCTTATTTTCTTTCCTCTCACTTTTTTCCTTACCAAGTACACTCAATTTATTTTCTTTCTACTTTTCCACTCCTTCCATCATTCTACTATTCCACTCAACCAAGCACATCCAAAAAAATAGTAGAGCAGAAAAGATTAGAGTTTTTTATCCTACAATGTTTGAATTTCTTCTTTAAAAGATAGCAGCAGAGTAGAGGTTGGGGGTGAACTAAGGTTCTGCTTGGTATGAAGGATGGAAAAGAGTGGGGATGGAAATGTTGTTAAATTAATGAAGTCACGAAGTGGGAAAGCTATTATGAATATTAACCGTTCTTCCTACCAAGCAAAGCCTAAAAGATAGCATAGCAAAGATTGGAGGCAAGCTAAACCCACCTCATTTTTTAAATTACTTCAAGTTGAAAGGGTCTGAAATGTAATTATTTTCTTAGATATACAAACAATAGCACATCAATTATATAGTTTGCTCTACTCCCTTCTTATCTCCATTCCTAAACTAGGTAGGGAAGACTTGTTATGTCTTCACTTCTCACCTTTCAACTCATTTATTTTGTCAAGTTCAGAACACACAACAAAAGAACTTCAACTCCCTTCAATCTCTTTCATAAGAATTTAAGTACTGCTATTATTTGAGCTCCATGCTGAATGCACCTCTCTTATTACATAAATCCCCGTACAAGGGCCAACAATCGATATCAATCACTTGTGAAACATAGCTACATAACTTGCATGCAAAGATTCCTCCCATGCATTTCATCTCTAAAGGATGAACCTAAGAACATTTATATGGTGGAAATATATGCTGGTTGAGGGATTATGTTATTCAAGTGTTTATTTTATGTTTTCCTGATTTGGTTGTAACCTTTACCTATATTTAGGTTCTTTCAGATTGAATAATATTTTATTTCTCTTCTAATTATTTCTTTTAGTGTTTTAATTGGTATTCGATTTTATTAGATTTTTTAATTTAGTTATAGATACTTATGCTAGTTTCAATTAGGTTTTGGATGATGAATTTTTGAGTTTTTGAAATATTGACTATTGAGATATTCTCCCACTATTGTTCTTTGGTTCTCACCCCTGATTCTTCCACTTCTCTCTTGATTTCCTTTCTTCCTTCCACCTTCCCTCCCTCATTTTTTTATTCAATTTCTGATTTTCCCTCTAAAATATATATCTTTCCCCTACTTGCTCTACATGAAATTACCATCAGAGCCAAGCAAACCCAAGTAAAGAAAACAAGGCAAGGTTATAATAATGTCACTTGAAATTAATATAGTAAAATGTTGGACATTGTTCACAACTTCCAATTGTCCTACTCATACAATTTCTATTCTTTAAAGACTCAAGTACAACTGTATGCTCTTTAAAACCATAATTATATCCAGCACTAGCACACATCTAGTTATCTACCAAAAAGAAGAACAGAATCATCTTAAGGAACATAAATTCTCATCCAATTGCAAGGTAAATTTATAATAGCAATGTCGTTAACTTTTGATTAGTAAGGAAGAAATAGAAAAGGAGTGCGACTGAGTTAAGAGCTTAGAGCTAATAAGTTACAAATTTTAATACCTGAGGTGCAACTAAACGACGAGGATAAAGTTCTTCATGTATACGTGCACAAAACTCCCAAGACAATATCTACACAAAAGAGAGTGCAATAGGTTATTCCTAGACTAAAGCAACATAACAACTCAAAATATGGAACAATTTCCATTTATGTTAACCTTTAAGTCCTGAGTAAATATGATGCGAAGCTGACCCTCACGCACAACACGAAGCTGCTCATATACACTCTCCTGAACTGCTTTTCCATATTCCAACATCATCATCCCAGAAGGAAATCTACACTCGCGTGGAAAATCCAAAAACAGAAGCTCATCAATTACTCCACTGCTAAATTTGATTTCATTAAGTCTTGGTAGTACTTCAAAAGTTGCCTCTGTCAAAATGATAGTAATTAGTTAGTCAAAATCAAGTCATTGGTCAAATAGTAAGTTGTCAGAGCAATTATAAGTGACTTTTTAAGTAAAAATATATATTGAAGCTGCAGCACAGTGCACAAGTTCTGTAACTAATGAGACAACGTGGGTATTAGACCTGGAATCTACAGTTCCAGAGAAAGTTATGAAACCTTTCATATAAATTTCAATTCACTGGTATATAACACATTGTCCAACTGGGAGAACAAGAAATGAAAAAGCTTAATTCAAGGAAGGTTTACACTGAGAAAAGAATACCAATGATTCTAGAGCCTATAAACCTAAAAATTCAAAAAAATCATTTCCCTCTACAATCTAGAACATCAGTGCACACAAGAGAAAAGAAAAAAACAATAATCATGAGTCTGAAGGAGATAAATCTGAAAATCAATGAAAAGAAGTAATGATTTAACTGCAAATAATTTTCTCCAGTAAACACTCAGTAAGGTCTATTTCCATACCCCATTTATAAAATGTGTTTCCTACCAAAATTAATTTAAAAGAATATTGCTCTACAACAAAATAAATGCTCATAAATCTCTTACCAAATCCCCTTCCAGACTTAGACCCACAAATGTCACAATACCAGGCATCCTGAAATTTTATGTGAAAGAAAACATGTTAGAAGACAATTTAAGAATCAAAGTGACATATATTGTTATTGGTATAACTTAGGTATCCTTCACGTCTGTCTGTTTTACGGTCCATGAAGATAATTATCTCAGGGTTCGTGGTTGCCCCTCCAACAATGTCATTTCCGGGGTTCAAACCTGAGTGCAATGTGCTTTACCACTACTCCCAACACTTGTAGAACGGCCTAGACTTGGTCATATAAATATAATTTTCTTATGTTACAAACTACAAAATAGAGAGAAGCATAAAGGCTAACCATAGCTGCTTGAGGGAAAACACCAAGTGCATGACTGCCAACATTATTATACATTGATAAACACCATCTTTTCTTCGCACAGGTAGAATAATACTCTGCCACAAATTTCCTCCAGTATGCAATTGTATTGTCCTACAAAATTAAGTAGACAGGATAGGATTCAATAAAAATTTGAACTATAGCATTTACCAAGTTGAAAATTTGTTAATGTCAACACAAAAGACCGTGACAGAGTTCCAGAAAGATAATTGAGCATGCACAACAGCATATGGTATATTTTTAACTAAATTAAACATGAGAATACTTCACAATCACACCAAGAAGATAATTGAGCATCAGATCTCCACAAAAAATGCAACCTTAATAGGAATGAAATTGTTAGCTGAAACCATTTAAAATACAAGATACTTCGCCACAAGATGCAGTGGACAAAAATTTTAACTCACGTGTGGCCTTTGCCGTTGGTGATATAGGTATTGCATTAACCGGCGAGCACATACACCACTATCAAAAGGACGTTTCATTTCAGCTACTTGTTGCATGCCCTGTTGTTGAAATTGCTGCCTTAATTGAATTTGTTGCTGCTGCAAGTGGGCTCTCTGCGAATGTGGCATTGACTGCAACATTTGTTGCTGTTGCCTAAGTCTCTGCTGATGAATCAAATCTTGTAATCGAGGGTTTCGACCTAACAACTGCATGGAATCCGGCCTTTGCAGCAGCTGTTGCAACATCTGCTGCTGAAGAAAGTCTTCTTGCTTGACATCTACTCGGGGTTTCTTCCGCACCTCGGATAGATTACAAGAGTCTTGCATGAAGGACCCTTGGACCCATGGACCCATGGGAAGTGAAACTTGGCCAGTTTGTGATGTGGGCAAAGATGTAGCACTTGAGGCCCCTTGAAGTTGCTGACTCTGCTGCATGTGTTGGACACTTGGTTCTTGATGACCTCCAGATGATCCATCAATGACTGATGAACCTGACATATTGTTCGAGGAAAATGACATGGGGGATGCTGGTAAGCGCATATATGAATCTGTATTGAAGCTAGAACTTCTCTGCAAGTGGGGACCTCCTGACAATACCGAATTTGCATCTGTGACCAAGGAACTAGCCCCAACACTAGGTCCTGAGTTTGCCACACTGTTCAGCACTGTACAATTCATGTCCCTGGAAACTGGACCGAGATTATGACAACCAGTTCCAGGAATTGAATCAGAAGAGTTCTCATAAGGTGAGTTCATGAGAGAGTTAACAACTGCCTGGGACTGCCCATCTCCTTGGAAGAAAATTCCAGAATTAGCAGAGGACTGGGTTAACCCTCCAGCCCCCCGAGAAGGTTCCATTGGAGGCACCGTCCCCTGATGGCTGGAGTCTAAATAGGTATCCAGAGCCAGGCCTTTCTAATAATAAATACGGCCCCAACAATCTGTTACAGAAATCTAAAAACACTGTATAATAGAAAAAAACAAGATAACAATAGTTAGAATTCCAATTGCATGTGTTCCAAGAAAATAAAATTACTAATTTTCAAACAGTATTCCACCTAGATAAATCAATCAATACTGGAAACACCTTGGAAGATTTCCTAGACTAATCCCATTTTTTAAAACTAACTTCCTTAAATGTCTCCCCACCTGCACACACAACAGAAATCCCTAATCTGACCCAACTCGCTAAACCAAGAATCTCTAAGTAGAATGTTAAAACCTAAAATCCTCCCCCTAGCAATCATATCACTTTTAACACTCGCAAAATTTTAGTGTGAAAGTTGAACTAAAAAAGTGAGAGAGCCCAAGTGGACCCAATAGAATAATGCTAATTAAAGCGTTACTAACAAGTTAAAAAGGAAGATCAAGAAATAGCAAGCAAGAACCACTTCAAACAAGAAATAGTAATCTTTCCTAATTTTGAAGATCGATCAAAGCAGATTCGAGATTAAACTACTGTAAGTAAATAAAAAGGATTAAACAAAAAAACTAGAGAAAATAAATTACTAATTAAGGAAATAAACAGAAGCTACCAACCTCAAAACCGCAGACTGAAAAAAGGAAATAAGAAATACAAAAGCAAAAGGTCTTCTTTTATTTATTTATTTTTTAAAACTCAAATTGGAAAACTGAAAAAAAAAAAAAAAAAAAAAAGAGGAAGGGAAAAAAGACGAAATGGTAGCAAGAAAGCTTTCGAGAGGCGCATTATATACCAAGCGCGAATGACAGAATGGGAATTACCGGGTGCAACGGAAACTTTTCCTATGTAATCGAAGGTGCCGTTTCGTAATGAAGGACACGTGTCGATGATAGTCTAAACGAATTCATTGTTCAATAGTGTGGATGACGTGTTTAGATTTAATTCGTTGATCTTGAGGCAGTCTACGATAGGTGGCGGGGATGGAATATTTTGGGTAGATGTCTTACTTTGTGGTTCGGTAAAGATTTTTGTTTAACTCGTCAACCGTAACCGATTTCGAGCAGAAAAAGTAAGTGGCAAAATTTTGATTGGATGCAGGAAGGAATGTTTTGAGATTTGACACTGCTATATAGGCATTTTTTATTATAATAATACATGCGATTATTTATTTTACGATTTGAGTATAGTTTTATTTAAGTTAAATAATATTTAATTAAAATTTTTAATAATGTCGACTTTAAAATTGTAATTGATCTAAATGCTTAAGAAAAAATCTCATTCTTACTTTTTCCAATTACTTATTGATTGTTATATAGGTGATTTGTGCACGTGTATTTTCAATTCAATTTAAAAAAATTTAGGTTAAACTATCGTCAAGTTTTTTTTTTGTTGATATGTAGTTTTCTCCTTTAAAAGTATTTAATTGGTATTTAATTTTTTTTAACCTAGTTTGTAACATCTCTAAAACCCTTTGGTCGAAAGTAGTGTAATTTTTGGAATATACATGTTAGTTTTATGAGAGTAAATAAAATGGGATTTATCAATGTTAGTAGAACAAGTAATTGGATACTAGAGGAAGTTGAAAAGACTGATGTGTTCATAGGAATTAATCTGGGTTATCGACTAAATCATAAGGTTATGAAAAATGTTGGGGTCAAGGTGTGAGATTAAATATATAAAATGATTAAATTGAATTGGAGAGAAAAGTGGAAAGGCTAGAAGTGCAATATTACCAAAAGTGTATAGTGACACAAGAGAAATTTTAAAGATTTTCAAATGGCAAAAAGGTAATTTAATTAAATGTATAATTATTATATAATTAAATTAGACAATAGATAAAATGTTGACATAGATTCTAGCCATTGGATTTAATTGGAAATTGAGATGAAATCTCAACCATTGAATTAACATTATGACATAAAGATTTTTATATTAAATTATAATATTTTATTAATTAATTAAAGAGATATTTTATTACAAACATGAAGAAAACTCTTCATGTTTTCATGCTTCATACGTCATCTTCTTTTCTTAAAAAGAAAACTTTTCTTTTCCTTACAAATTGGTCCATTTTTATCATAACCATTCAAACTTACCTTGAAACCATTAATTTTTAATAAAAATTTTCAGTGAAATTAAGAGTAAAACAACATAGCAAGGTTAAATTCAAGTGGAGAGATAATCTGTGTATGTTGGAGTAGTGAGAAAATCAAGATGAGATGAAATAATAATGTGACAAGGTGAGAATTTTATAATCAAGTTAAGTTATTGTAGAGAGTTCTTTGATGGAGAGAGGAAGCATTGCAACCAAGTGGACAAGATGTATCGAAACAAAGTGGAGAGAAAGACTAGAGCAGATCTAGTAACGCTGAGCACAACGACAGGTGGTGGTTACTAAGGAGGAGAAAGAGAATATGGCTCACGATAAGACTAAGAAAAGAAAACAAGTTGAGAGAAGTTTAGAGTGAGTTTTGAGAGTCAAAATTCCAAAGTGCCAAAAGTCCCTTCACTAGTTGTGAAAGGCTCTTATTTATAGTGTTTCAAGAATAGGAGTTACAAAGTTAGTAATTAATGAGAGTAATAATAGATATTTTTCAGTTACAATTGCATTAATGATTAAGAATGAATAGTGAAAGGTTTTGTTGGTGATGGTGAATAGTGAAGAAGAATTTACTATGTTTTTAAAAAGAGGGAAAAACACTTAGTGTTTCAAGAAAAGATTAAGAGGAAAACCTCTTAACTACATCCATATCTGATCCACTAAAACAAGCTTTCTGGAACATCCCAAGAGTGAAGATAACCCAAGAACCTTACCATATTCTGAGGTTACTTCCACTTCTTCTACTTTGGTGAAGCGGTACCATGTGAAACATCTTTCGCGGAACATGTTTGAAACATAAGATGATAATTGTTCTTGGATGAGAGTTGTTCTTGAATAATAATTATTTTGACTTGTTCTAAACACAAGTTGTTCTCAACAAAGTTGTTCTTAATGTAGAGGTTGTTTCGAATAAGAATTGTTCTATGATGATGCTTTTCTTAATAAACCTCATTTTGAATAAAGGCTCTTCTAGAAAAATACAATTGCTCTAATACAAGATATTCCAAACAATGGTTGTTTTAAACATAACAATTCTTGAACACCATTATTCTAAACAAGATTTGTTTCGAACTTTAGCTATTCTTAATAAGCGTTGTTCTCCAATAACAACTACACTAGATGACAGTTGTTCTAACTAAAGCTGTGTTCTGAACATAACTATTTTGGACATAGTTATTCTCGAACAACAGTTTTTGTGAACAACAACTATTCTAAACAAGATTTGTTGCTTCAGAAGAGATATTAAGTAAAATGACAATGCTAGTTGTTCCATGCCTGGTAGCACAATTTCCTGAAATATAATATTATTTATCTCAAGGAAAAGATAAAATTGTTAGTAGCCAAAACTGAGTATCTACAATTATCATGTTTATTTCAATAAAAAGTTCATGGAAGTAGAGTTGTTCATGGGTCAGGCTACCCGGCCCGGCCCGAAGGCCCACCCAAAATGTGGGAGGGTTTGGGCAAAAATATAGGCCCGAAAAATAGGCTTGGACAAAAAAATAAGGCCCGTTTAAAAAATGGGCCGGGCCTCGGGTAAGGTATTTTTAGCCCGAGCCTGGCCCTACCCGAATTCACTAAATGACAAAAAAATCTGCATTTTTTTTATTTTTGAATGTTATTTTCTTATTGTTTTCTCCCTATTTTGCTACCATTTTACTATTATGTTGCTACTATTTTGTTGTTATTGTTTGGATATTGTATAAAACTTATTTTCTTGTTAATTTTGTTATTATTTTAAAGGCATTTGTTAATTTTTTTTATTATTTTAGAGGCATTTACTTGTTAAGTTGCATCTATCTTAGTGTTATTTAAGTCTATATATTTTTTAAGATTTATTTTCAATTTGTTAGGAAATATTTATTTTGATATTTTTAGTATTTTTGATGTATTATATATATTTAAAAATAATATAAAAAATTAATACTGAGGCGAGCCAGTAGGGCTTAGGTAAAATTTTAGGCCCTTTTTTGGGCCTAGCTTGGCCTGGGCCTAAAAATGGGCATAATTTTTTAGTTGAGCCCAGCTTAAACCTGCCTTGCTTGCCCGCCCATGAACACCTCTACATGGAAGTGATGTTAGATATGTGTATTAATATCTATACTTTTTGTTTTTGATATGTTAAAGAAGAGAATGATAAGGAAGTTGATTCACTAGGTGCTGAAAATAAAAAAATAAAAAGCTAGATGTAAAGGGAAGCATATTCAAGCAAGGAACAAGTACTCAAAGAATTCATATTGTTATCTAAGGAAATTTAAGTAGGAAAAATGTTAATTATATGAATTAAATGAGTTTATATGTATTCATGAAAGAATGATAATTTAAAGTTATGTATGTAAAGTAATCAAGAAAATTAATAAAGAGATGAAAGTAATTCAAGTATTTATGATATGTGCTTTAGTGTTGTGAACTAAGGACTAAATTTTAAGAAATATAAAGTTTAACACTAGTTTACCATTGAGGTTGAAAAGTGCGGTGAAAAAAAACTTTTAAAAAGTGCTTTTGGAAAGTTTTATAGTGTAACACCCCTTACCCGTATCCAACGCCGAAACAGGGTACGAGGCATTACTGGACTTAAACCAAGCAAACATACACTTCCGAGCCATAAAAATTGGCATCAAATTCAAACTTTTTGAATTTAATCATAAGGTCTCTAATACAAGCTACGAGTCTTAAAATGTGCTTTGGAAGCGGTTCGAGGCTAAACCGAGAACTTTAGGAAATTTTACGACACTTGGACAATTTTTGCTAAGATAGGGGTCACATGCCCGTAGGGCTTAGGATACGCCCGTGTCCCTAACCCGTGTAACTCTCTGTTTGTCACCCAAGAGCAAATTGAAGTCACACGGCCATGGCACACGTCGGTGTCTCAAGGCCATGTCCTTCACACAACTGAGACACATGGCCGTGTCTCATACCCATGTGCTTGATACTGAGCATTCTATTTTGTAACAATTTAGGTGCAGGGGACACACGGCTAGATCACATGCCCATGGGGCTGACCGTGTGTCACACATGGCCTAGAAACATGCCCGTGTGTCTACCCGTGTGGACAAAAACAAGGCTATTTAACAAGCCATTTTTCCACCCTTATTCACACATACACTTACCTCAATTCAAAGGCACAAAACAATACATACTTGGGCAACCAAAACATCCACATTCATGGTTAAAACATATCAACTCAATGTGTTTATCTAACATATTCACTACATTTATTAAGCCCTAAATCAAACATACAAATTTCACATTCATTAGACTTTATTCTTCTAGTTACCAAATTATACTCAAATTCCTCATCTCATCAATAGGTCACATTTCCAAAAATTACACAATTATGCCATAAATCACATTTCCAAACATTTCATATTCACCAAGCATACCATGATCGTATCACCATAGACATTGACACATATATGAATATACTTAGGCTGCAACCATTTTAGCCAATATAAGCCAACTTACATAGCCAAATAGTAAAACAAACATTTGACGATTACAACCCATTGCATTGACTAAAGTCATATGACGCATATAACAAAATGACCAAGTCCCTATACATTCCATAAACTTAAAATGCTTGAATTCATTTATATTCAAGATGATAGCTTGATAGTGTGATAGGATATCCGGCGATCTCTAACCCGAGCTAGCTTGACAGTATTATAAAACATGGGAAAGGAAGGGGGTAAGCTATATAGCTTAGTAAGTCCGTATAAACATAATAAGAAACTCTTACCAATCATTTACCAAACCCAATGATATAAACACAAGATAATATAAATTGCATTAAAACTCACAGTTATAACTTATTCAGTCACATTGTTTGTTCTATCAATTTGCAAGCATAATTTAACATATCTTGACATTAGCCTAATAATTGAAATCTCTCCATTATAACTGTTTACCACAATCAACCAATCATTTCAAACCTCATAATAAACATGCACATTAATTATGAGTGTTCACTTTTCAAGCATATATTCTAACACCTCTCAATTGTTTAAAACCCATATCTTCTCATAATCATTTTAATAGGCAATTATGCCAATCTTTCCTTTTCTCATATTTGATAAATCACAATTTGTGTGAATCAAACATGCTAGATCATAACTCAATTTGACCTGAAAGCCAATTACACGATTGCCAACTGAATTTACTATATATTTCGTACATCACTAGTATATATCAATAATCATAAGGCTTTCGCAAAAACATTCTCATGGAAACCATGAACTCACAATATCATGAAGTCTGTAACAGTCCGGTTTTGACCCTAGTTGGAATAGTGGTTTCGGGACCACAAATTCGAGTCTGAAAAAAATATTTTAATATTATGTTCTGTGTCTGTGATATGTGAATTTACATTTGTGAAATTTCTGTAATTTAATTTGTCTGTTTCTGTGCTTAATTATGAAAAAAAGGATTAAATCGCGTAAAGTGTAAAAGTTGAGTGCTAAATGTTAAAGTACCTAATTGACTTCGCTTTTAAAATAAGGGTCTTTGCGTATCAAATTTACCATTTGTATTAATGGTGGACAATGATGGACATTAGTAGGTGGATTTTCATGTGTTAATAATAAGGGCAAAATTGGAAAAAGTATTATAATATGTGTTAAATAAAATATAACATAAAATAATGGCCATTTTATCATTCTCATGGCCGAATGAAGCAAGAAAAAGAGTAAAAATGGGGTTTTGATATTCGGCTAACTTAATCCTTAATTAAGGTATGATTTTTCGTCTGTTTTTGATAATTTCTACATTTCTGTGATTGTTGCTTTGTGTTCTTCAAAACCCATGTCTGAATTTCTGTTTTTGTTGAAGATTATGAAATGTGCCATTGATGATTATATGAAATTTGTGGTGTTTTTATATGGATTATGAAAGATATATGTGAGATTATCATACTTTGTTCTTGAATTTTGATGAAAAAGAGCTATTTGAGCTAATTTGTAAAAATACTATTTTAAAGGACTAAAATGTGAAATAAAGGAAATGTATGGACTTGTATGAGAGTCATGAAAATTCAGCTAAGCTTGTGTACAAGCAAATTTTACATATTGGTGATTTTGTGAAAAATGGACTAAATTGTCAAAGTGTGAAAATGTAAGGGCTAAAATCTAAAGTGCCCTAAATATGTGTATATGAATTATTCTATGAAATGGTTATGAATCCTTATGGTTAAATTGTACTTATATGCTTTAGTAGTTAGACCAATTGTATTTGGCTTACTAAGCTCTTTGTAGTTTACTCTGTGTGATTACTGTCTGTTTTATAGTTATTGTAGCTACTGAAGGCTCGGGGACAGTCGAGGATTGTCACCACACTATCGAACTCATTTTGGTACTTTTGGAAGTCTACATATTTTAAAGTATGGCATGTATAGGCTAGAAGGTCTATGTATTAAGTTTTGATGTGTATATATTATGCCATGAGAGTTGGCTAGCAAATGAAATGTTGTATATAGTTTTAGTATTTGGTTGATGGTGCCAAATGATGTATGGTGGTAGTGTTTTATGAGCTAATATGTTTTTGTTATAATGAAGCATGTTTTGAGCATGGAATTGGTTGAAAATTGTTGTATGAATGTTGTTTATTATGGCTTGTAAGGATGACCTCTAAAAGGGGTGGAAAATTGGCTTAAATCAAGCCTGCATGGTGCCACACGGTTAGGGGACACGGGCGTGTCATATGGCCGTGGGCTAAAGTCAGTAGCTAGCTAAGTATCACACGGCCATAGCACACGTACGTGCCTAATGGCCGTGGGTGAAAGTCAATATGGTTACCCTGATTTGGCACGGCTAGTTCACATGGGTGTGTCTAATGCCCGTGTGAGGTATACAGCCTAGACGCACGGGCGTGTGACTTCAACAGAATTGGAAAAATTTTCTATGTTCTGAATTTTATGAATATGTTCGGTTTAGCTCTAACCGTTCTTAAACGTATGTTTTAGGTCTCGTAGACCATATTTAAAGATGATTGCTTATGAAATGATGTTAAATAATACCTATGATTCTGAATTGGTCCGAAATGTTCTGTCTGTCTGGTAATGCCTTGTAACTCTAATCTGATGTCGGTTACGGGTTAGGGGTGTTACAAAGTCAATGCTTATAAACTTTATGTACATACCTGTACAAATTCATAATACTTGCATGCTCTTTATCTTCTTCGACATACCCATTAAATTACCCGTTGAACCACTTGGAATACTAAAGGGTACTCGGGAATCTCGTACACACAATATTGTACCAATGCGATATCCCAGATATGGTCTTACATGCAATCTCATATCGATGCCAATAGCCCAGCTATGGTCTTACACGAAGTCTCATATAGATGCCATATCCCTAATATGGTCTTACAAGTAAACTCAGTAACCCTAATGTCATGACATTTGTATCCTATCTATTCCTAAGATTCAACCGGGACTTTTATTGTATCGAATCTCTGTCGATCATTTCCGTAGTATCGTACTTAATAGCATTCACATTTCATTTCAATAATATAGCATTTACCACAATTATATCAATTAAACATTTATACATATTTAATTTAATGCTTATTAAACATACGAACTTACCTCGACATAAAAATGGCGAAAAGGACCTAACCGTCAAATACTCGTTTTTCCCCCGTTCTAATTCCAGACCTCATTTTTCTTGATCTATAATATCACATTTAACTTATTTAATCATTATACTATTCAAATCAGCCCAAAACCATATTATGGCAAAAATTACATTTTTACCCCTAAAGTTTCACATTTTTACATTTTAGTCCCTAGGCTCGTAAAATGAAATGTACACAATTTCTTCAATACCCATGCCTAGCCGAACCTTATACATGCTTATAGTACCCACATTTTTCTTTTATTCGAATTTTAACACTCATTTCACAACTTTTTACAAATAGGTCCTTTTAGGCATTTTCATTGAAAATCACTTAGCAAAAGTCATTTATCATACACCAAACATACATATCCTACCATTAGACATCAAAATACACAAATATTTATCATGGGTAAAATTTTAGACCTTGCTTATTTCTTAAATTAGTGGTAGAAATAAATAGATCATGTTACGAGGATTTCAAACACATGAAAATCATTAAAAACGGGGCTAGAATGGACTTACAATCAAGCTTGGAAGCTTGAAAAACCCTATGCATGGTTTCTTCTTGGTACATTCAGCCATGGGGTAGAAGATGAGCAAAAATTGGCTTTTAATTTGACTTTTTAATTCATTTAATTACCAAATTACTAAAATGCCCTTAATGAAAAACTTTAGAAACATACCTAACCATGTCCATTTTTGTCAAAAAACTTAATCAATGGTTTAATTACCATTTAAGGACCTCCAATTTAAAATTTCATAGCAATTAGACACCACTAGCATGTAGAACTCAACTTTTGCACTTTTTACAATTTAGACCTTTTGACTAAATTGAGTGCCCAAACGTCAAAATTTTCGAATGAAATTTTCACCATATTATTTCATAAACTTGTAGACCATAAAAATATAATAAAAATAAAATTTTCTACGTCGGATTCGTGGTCCCGAAACCACTGTTCCGACTAGACCCAAAATCGAGCTATTACAAATAGTGTTTATCATTACTGTAAAAAAAAATGCTTTTGAGAAGATAAAATGTCAATTTTAAACATGATGTTGTAAAGTAGAAGATTTAACGAGGGATAAAAAGATAACTTCATTGAAAAACACTTTTCCAAAAGCTAAAAGCTAAAAAAATTGCCTTTTTGGCTTGGATTAAAATCCTAGTTCAAAATCAATGTTTGATTTGAAAAGCTACTTGTTTACCATATTTTTTGGTTGGAAATCAAGGTTTGGGTTGAAATGTGCTTTTCAACCTCAATGGTAAACAAAGTCTTAACTATGTTAAGTTCTGTGAGATTGTTAGTTATATGATAAGGTAATCAAATAAGTATGAACGAATATAAGCATAAGTGATTATTATGAAAAAAAATAAAGAAGGATAAAGTGGTGAATTAAAAAAAGCGATATAAGTGACCTAGTAAGTTATGAGACATGTGTAGTTATTAGAATAAAAGGACTTATTTGTAAAGGTGGTAAAAAATGAATAGAAAATATAGAATTTATGAAATAGTGATGTCTTGAATATTATTCTTGAGACCTCATATTAGTGAAATACCCATGTATACAAGCTTTGAACTTGTTAGATATAGTTGACATGTGATCTGCTGTGACATATGTTGTTATTTACATATTTTTTCATGTAAATTTAGAATGTTTAACAAGATAAACAAAGTCTTTTTAGTAATAACTATTTTTTATAATTATTTACTCGTTTTTTTAGTTTCTATTACATTTCCGATGCTTGAATAAGGTTACTTGGCTATGTAGATCAAAGCTTCCAGGGTGAAAACAAAGTTGAAGCCGTGGCACTGGGTTGTCAGTGTTGCGACACCAAACATCGAAGCTGTGAGGGCCAAAATAGGGTTGACGTCACGATGAGGAGACCCTTGACGTCATGATGATTTCTTGGACTATTGGCACCACATTTTGACAGCCAATTAGGGCTTTTTTGTCCTATTAAACCCAAATTACTTCAAGGATATTTTAGGCACTTAAGTTTCCCAATTGTGGCCTATATAAAGAAGCCATTGTAACCATATTGGGGATTTCTTTTTAACAAATACTATTATTTAGATTTCAACTTTTTATTTTAGTTTTTAGTTTTATTTTCATGTTTGCTTAATCGAAAGGTCCTATTCCAATGTTAGACTATCATGAGCGGAGAATGTTCCAGATCCACGCTTTTATCACCATATATATATGAGTATTCTTTATCTCTTATTTTATTCCTTTATTTATATCTCTTTCTTTAACATTGTTAATTGATTGTTTGTGTAAATATTAGACTAAACTTGTGTTCTATACAAATCTTGTATGATTCAATTGATTAATCTGATTAATTAACCAAGTAATTAATAACCTGAAATTTAGTATTTATTCAAAATAACTTAATATACTATGATTGACAACCTTAGTAGAATATTTATACATGTGAGACCGAAAAGGTATCTTAAATGGTAATCCTTAATGAAGATGAGACCGAAAGGGTATTCCTAACTAAGGGTGGTAAGTACTTAATTAAGGGTGATTATTAATTTAGTTAATAATTAGGTAACACAATTCGATCTAGGCTAGAGTAGCTCGCACAGTCGAAACTAGGAGTAGGAGGAACCGATAATTTAACTTAGGTTTAGTTAATTAATTTTATTATTGTTATTTTAGTTTAATTTAATTATTTGTTACTATTATTTTAGATTCACACTACTAATTCGTGAATTGTTTAGATTAGCAATTATTATCGATAATTAATTTAATAGTAATTCTCTCCAATTGCTACTAGGATGAATAGACATGCTACTACTGTGTGACCTTCTTGTAAAATCTTCTGGATGAGATCAGAATTTCTCAGAACGCAAGTTCTACCTTTAAAATACAAGCTATCATCAGAACCAACAAGAAAATATGAATCAGATGTCGTCTCAATCTGCTCCCGTTTAGCTATCAACACATCGTTGTATTTCTGAGCTTCGCAAATTTGTTGCAAAAACATCGGTTTAGCTTTCAACTCAGCTAAAGTCAAACCATCATCAATCAATGTCAACCGCGTGTTCAAATCTCGCAAAGCAAACAGAGACTTTCTACTCAAAGCATCAGCAACAACATTAGCTTTTCCTGGATGATAATCAATGATCAAGTCGAAGTCTTTCAATAACTCGAGCCATCTGCGCTGTCTCAAATTCAAATTTTTCTATGACATCAAGTACTTCAGACTTTTATGATCCATGAAGATATGACATTTTTCTCCTTACAAATGGTGTTGCCAAATCTTTAAAGCAATTACAATCGCTGCAAGTTCTAAATCATGCGTCGGATAATTTTTTTCGTGCGGTTTCAACTTTCTAGAAGCATACGCTATCACTTTTCCCTCTTGCATCAGAACACAACCCAAACCATTCAACGATGCATTACTATAAATCACAAATTCTTTACCCGACTCTGGCTGAACTAACACAAGTGCCTCGGATAAAAATACTTTCAACTGATTGAAGCTTTGTTGACATTTCTCAGACCACTCAAACTTAACATCTTTTTGTAACAACCTTGTCAACAGTGCAACAATCATTGAGAATTTTTGACCTCAGATACATTTCTTGGAGGTTTCCAATCTAGAACAATTAAAATTTTTCTTAGATCAACTCTAATGCCATCGACCAATAAAACATGCCCAAAAATTGGACTTCTCGAAGACAAAACTTACATTTGCTAAACTTAGCAAAAAATTGTTTTTCACGTAAAGTTTGCAAAACAATTCTTAAATGCTCGACATGCTCTATCTCATCTAGTGAATAAGTCAGAATATCGTCAATGAATATCACAACAAATTTGTCTAAGTACGGTCTGAAGATTTTGTTCATCAAGTCCATAAATACTGTAAGTGCATTAGTCAAACCAAATGACATCACAAGTCATTCATAATATCCATACCTAGTCCTGAATGTAGTTTTTGACACATCTGAGTCTTTAACTCACAACTGATAATAACCAGAACAAAGATTGATCTTTGAGAACACTATCGCACCTCTTAACTGATTAAATAGATAGTCAATACGTGGTGAAGGATGCTTATTCTTGATCGTGACTTTGCTGAGCTATCAATAGTTAATACATAATCGTATGGACCTGTATTTTTTCTTAACAAATAACACTGGAGCACCCCAAAGAGAAAAACTGGGTCAAGCAAAACCTCTATATGTCAACTCTTGCAACTGTGCTTTCAACTCTTTCAACTCTGTAGGTGCCATTCTGTAAGGAGCTATCGATATCGAAGATGTTCCTAGCATTAGTTCAATAGCAAACTCAACCTCTCTGATCGTTGGTAACCTGGATCGTTAATACGTGGCAAAGTATACTTATTCTTGATCATGACTTTGTTGAGCTGTCGATAGTCAATACATAATTACATAGACCCATCTTTTTTCTTAACAAATAACACCGGAGCACCTAAAAGAGAAAAACTGGGTCAAGCAAACCCCTAGCTGTCAACTCTTGCAACTGTGCTTTCAATTATTTCAACTCTGTAGGTTCCATTCTATAAGGAGCTATCGATATTAGAGATGTTACCGGCATTAATTTAATAGCAAACTCAACATCTCTGATCGGCGGTAACCTGGATAACTCTCCTGGAAACACATCTGAATATTTACATACCACTAGAACCGATTCTAGCTTTAACTCAGTAACTCTAGAATCAAATATGTAAGCAAGATACACTTCACAGCCTTTTCTAACATATTTCTGTGCTGACATAGCTGATATAACATTAAATATACTATCTAGTCTATCTGATTCAATTCAAAGGTTTTCACCATTTCGACATTTCAACAAGATATGCTTTCATCTACAGTTTACAACAGCATCATGTAGAGTTAACTAGTACATACCTAGAATCACGTCAAACTCATCGAAGGGTAGTAACATCAAATTAGCCGGAAAGATGCAACCCCGAATTATTAAAAGACAATTTTTACAAACTTTATCAACTAACACATACTGACCTAGGGGGTTCGTTACTTTAACCAAGAATTTAGTAGACTCAAAAGACAATTTCTTATCTGACACTAAAGTCATGCATACATATAAATGTGTTGACCTCGGGTCAATCAAAGTAGTAACATACGTATCAAAGATAGAAAATATACCTATGATAACATCTGGTGTTGAAGCTTCCTCTCAAGCATGGATCGCATAAGCTCTAGCAGGTGCTCATGCTTTAGATCTCATAGTAGAATCCTTTATCCCACTACGACTATTTCCTGCATTTCTAGTGTTCCGTGGCGGTCTACCTCTCATAGTAGTGTTACTTGGTCAATTTGTTTCAGTCTTTTTTTTTTTAACCTTTTCGAGCAATCTCTGATAAAATGTTCATACGAACCATATTTAAAACATGCCCTGTCTTTTATCTTGCAATCACCAAAGTGACAATGTCCATATTTTTGAGATTTTGGCTTGTTGCTCTTAACACTTCTTACGCTCGCTACAGACGTAGCCTGAGGTTTTAAACTCACATGCTGTTTTCCTCTATCTCTATCAGAGTAACCCACTGAAGCTAATGAACAACTATGATATTCTTTTGATTTTTTTGACGGCGATTGATATGATTTTGCCACTGATCTCTTACTTGAATCACAAGCCTTATAATCAACTTTTCTTTTAGCTTTACTCAATTCTGCAGCTTTGTGCGCTCTGTCAACTAGAACAACAAATTCTTTCAATTCTAGAATCCTAGCTAACAACTTAATATCTTCATTCAACCCATCTTTAAACCGTTTACACTTTGCAACCTCTATTGGCATACATTCTTGGGCATACTTGCTCAATCAAACGAATTCTCTCTCGTACTTAGATATTATCAACCGACCCTATTTCAACTCGAAAAACTCTTTACATTTCTTGTCAAGAAACCTCTAACTCACGTATTTCTTTCGAAATTTTGTCTGGAAAGACTCTCAATCAATCTGATCTCTCGACACAACCAAAACTAGAGTACTTCACCACTGATAGGTTGAGTATTTAAATAAGGAAACCACACATTTTACACATTCTGCCGGTGTACAAGATAATTCATCGTAAACTCTGATTGTATTTTCCAACCAAAACTTGGCTCTCTCTAGATCATCTTTAAACTCTTCAGCTCCATATTTACAAATTTTATCAACTGAGACCTTGAGAAACTACAAGGACTAGTTGGGGAATAGGTGAGGGTGGAGGTTGTTGAGCCATCGAGTTAGTTCGTACGAACTCGGTAAATCATTCATTCATCATCTAGAATAAAGCTTCTAAGTCTCTCTTCTCTAGCCTTCAGATACAAGCCTACTACCACTCAACGCTACTCTGTGAACATAGGCTTGCGTGTTACTTTCAGCCTCATCAAAATTAACTCGGTTTGATGACATTATCTATATAAAAGCATAATTCAAATCGAGTTAGGAGTTATCACACTATCACAAATTATATAATGGCATGTATTTTTAGACTCGTACACGCTATGTTCAGTCTGAGAATCAACTAAACCATAGCTCTAATACCACTAAATGTAACACCCCTAACTTGTATCCCCCGCTAGAATAGGGTTACAAAGCATTATTATAAAAATGTAACTTTAAAATATACATTTGTAAAATTTAATATAAACATGTTGTAATTCATACATAAACAGGCATACTGTCCCTTAATTGAGCCCTCGAGGCCTTAGAAATGCTTTAGAAATGATTCGAGACTAAATCGAAAACATTTGAGACATTTAAGAAAAAAGTTAGAAAAATTGAACTGTAGGGGTCACAAGGTCGTGTGGCAAGGTCATGTTACTCACACTACCGTGTGGCCAGGCCATGTGACTCATACAGCTAAGAAACACACCCATGTCTCAGGCCGTGTAACAATCGAATTAGGGAGACATGGCCATGTCCCAGCCCGTGTCCGTGCCAGTATAACTCTCTGAGTTGGGTCACACTGCCAAGCCACACGTTTGTATGCTAGGCTTTGTAACTGCTTGACTTGTAACCGTTAAAAACTACAAGTGACACACGACCGTGTGTCACATACGGTTGTGACACACGCTGTAACAGCCCGATTTTAGCTATATTAGAACAGTGATTTTGGAACCACAAATCTGTTGTTGGAAAATTATTTTAATATTATTTTATGCGTTTACAGTATGATTGTATGTATGTACGAAAATATAGTGAGCTAATTTTATTGCTTAATAGCTCAATTTGAGAAAAAGGACTAAATCGCGTAAAATGCAAAAGTTGCATGCTATTAGTTAAAGGTGTTATTTGGCCTTGGATTTTACTTATGATGGCCTTAAATGGTAATTAGACCATTTTAAATGTTAATGGACATTAATGGACATCCATTATATAATTTTATATGTTTATTACTAAGGTTAAAAAGGTAAATTAGTTTATTAAGTTATAATAAATAAAACAAAAAAAATTTGGCTTCATTATCATCTTTTTGAATCAATATTAGAGAAGAAGAGAACCAAGGGACTAGGTTTTCCATTCGGAACATTCATAGCTTGATTGAGGTAAGATTTTAGCTCAGTTTTTTTATAATTTCTACGTTTTTGAGATTGTTGTTTTGTGTTCTAGCTAGCCCATACCTTAATTTTTGAAATTGTTAAAGAGTTTTCATGTTGTCATTGTTGAATACTTGAGTATTTTGATGATTGATGATAGATTATGAAAGTTTGTTGATAGTTAAACTAGTTTTATAAAGTGATTTTTGAAAAAAAAATGTCAAAAAGGGATTAATTCGAAAAATGTGATAATTGTGAGGTTGAAACGTGAAATAAATGAAAGTTTTGGGCTACTAGGGGCCCTTATAAAATTCATCTAGCTTATATTTGGGTTGAATTATGTGAATTTTGTGTATTTGTGAAATAGGGACTAAATTGAAAAAAATGTGAAAGTTTAGGGGTTAATACGCAAAAATGCCCAAATGTGTATTTTTGGACTAAATTGAATGAGTAGAAGATTAAATGTGTTAATTTTGAATACATTTATATCAAGAAAAGAGGAATCTGGAATTAGATCGGGGGAAAGGCAAGATTATCGAGTAATTGACTAGTTCCGCCGTTTTCATACCCGAGGTAAGTTCGTATATGTAAATTTTATTATAAATGAATGTTAAATGCTTTGATATTGCATAAACTGTGATTATGAGATTACGAATAATGTTTGAATTGTGAATACGATTCTACAGATGTGTTCGATTATGAAACCGACAAGTGAAACTTCCCGGTTGAACCTTAGAAATAGTTTAGGATGCTAGTGACATGTCATTAGGTTATTGTGTTGGCTTCGGACCATGATATCGACACTTTGGGTGCATGCAATACCTCGATTTGACTACGGGCCATGGGATGGGTATTTCAAAGAGGAGTTACCTTGATTTGGCTACGGGCTATGGTATAAGTACTTATTGATTGAGATCTTTGAGTATACGACTTCTATTCCAAATGGTTCAACGGGTAAACGAATGATGTGGTTGAGAAAGAGGTTAGTACGAAGTGAGACAGGTATGTACGGAACCTATTCGAATATTACATTGAGAAAGTTTAATGAGATTGTATTTGATCATGTTTTTAGACATGGGAGAGGTTTATGGTTAATGTGATTTTGATTTGGTAATGTGTAAATGGTTGAATTACATTTATTTGATGAATTGAGTTATTCACTTATGAACTTACTAAGCTATGAAGCTTATTTTGTGTTATTTGTCTATGTTTTATAGTGAATTAAAGCTAGTTCGGATCTGGGAGTCTTTGGGAACATCATTGCACTATCAAACACCTAAGTTAGTACTTTTGAGTTGTGTATATATTTTATATGGCATGTATAGGTTAGTTGTAATACTTTGGTTGGGAATATAGCTATGAGAGTTGGCTTATAAATGTATATGTTTGTTTTGTATATATATAACCATGAGTGATGGCTTATTTTGGTATGTTTGGGTATAAATGTGGTTATGGTTTCTTAATTGCTCAAATGGTTATACTTTGAGTTTGGTAAATGATCTATATGGTGTGATTGAAGTTGATAAATTAAAAGTTATATGATTGTGGATTAATGCTTGATGATATAAGTATTTGAATAGGTAATTGGCATTGATTTGAGTATTGATTTTGGTTGAAATGGATATGGAATGAATTGTGTATACTGTTGATGATTTTGGCTGCCTATTGTTTGATGAAAGGGTATCATTTTGGTTGATTAAGTGGACATGAGTAAGGGTGGCAAATTGGCCTTACAAATGGCTTATTTTTGTCCACATGGGTAGAGACACGGGCGTGTGTCTCAGCCGTGTGTGACACATGGTCATGCTACACGGCCGTGTATCCCTGGTGTTGAAATTTTACTAAAGCCAGTATGCTCCGTATAACCTGTCACACGGGCGTTGACTGGCCATGTGGCACAGGACAGTATGCCCCCGTAACTGGCACACGGTCTAGCACACTGGCATGTGACTTGGCCGTGTTGCAAAAGTCAGTATACCCTACAGGATTGGCATGGCCGAGTACACGACCTGGAACACGAGCGTGTGTGGCCACTTCGAAGGGTACATGAGCTAGACACACAGGCGTGTGGTTGGCCATGTGACCCAAGTCAGTATGTATGCCTGTTTTCATATGGCCTGAGACACGAGCGTATCTGGAGCAGTGTGAGGTACACGACCTGTTCACATAGGCATGTGACCCTTATATGTTTGAAATTATTCTAAGTTTCCAAAATTTTCATATGTTATCAGTTTAGTACCAAAACAATTTTAAAGCATGTTTTAGGCCTTATAGGCCCTTATAAGGGACAATGCGGTTGTGTTGAATGGTATTTGAATATGAATGCGTAAATGTATGAGTCATGTATGATAAATGATGTGCACTGATTGGTAATACCTTGTAACCCTATACTGACAGTGAATACAGGTGGGGGATGTTATATTTAATTGGTATAGAGCTATGGTTTAGTCGATTTTAGGACTAACGTAGCATGTGTGAGAGTCTAGCTATACATGCCATATATACTTTGCGATAGTGTGATGATTCTTGATAGCTTAAATTGTGTTTTCGTATAGCAATGGATCCCTAAAGAGCTGTAGCTGATGATGTAGAGAGTAACCCGCCTGCTCCCACTCAAAGAGCAGCGCTATTTGACTCTAGACTTGTAACAGGTAGCCAATAGGGAGGGACTAAACAAGCCTTCTTCCAAATGATGAACGAGTGGTTCAAGGAGTTTGTTCAAACGAATCTGGCTGCTTAACAACCTCTACCCCTATTTGTTCCTCAACAAATCCCTGTTATTCTTCAAGTTATAGATCTGATACGATTGAACAGGACACCAATAGATAATGTTCAGAAACATGGGGCTAAAGAGTTTTGGCTACTGTTGATGATGATGTGGAGAGAGCTGAGTTCTGGCTCAAAAATACGATTCGAGTATTTGATGAATTGTCTTGTACTCCTGATGAATGTATCAAATGTGTTGTATCTTTGGTGAGATGTAACACCCCAAACCCGAGACCATCGCCGGTGTCGGACCCGAGGGGTTAACAAGCCAAGTTCACATGTTTTTGCCCACCAATTTGACATTTCCAGTCAGGTTGGAAAACTGCGTCACTGTCGCCTTAAAAATCATATCTCGAGTTTCAAAACTCGGAAACTGGTTTCGTAAATTTTCCTGAATGTAGACTCATATATCCATCCATGGTTTTATTTCTAGGATTTTGGTCGGGCCAATTGGTACAGTTTATTAGTTAAAGTTACCCATGTTACAGGGATCGACTGCTCTGACCTTCGCGCGGTATAACTTGAATATCTCTCTGTACAGGGATTTAATGCTGGTGTCGTTTGTTTCTAATGAAACTAGACTCAAAATGGAATCTGTACATATAAGGTATGTCTCCTAATTCTTTTGGATAATTTATAGTGAATTTTAAAGTTGCGACAGGGAACCCAGAAACCATTCTGGCCCTGTCTCACAATAGCTTTAATATCTCTTAACCTGTAACTCCTATGACCATTTCGTTTCTTCCATATGAAAATAGACTCATCAAGGTTCATTTACATAGCTTATTCACTATTTAATTCCATTCCTATGAATTTTGGTGATTTTTCACATTCACGCCACTGCAGCTGGCAGCATCTGTTTTAAGGTAGGACTTACCTATTTGGTAGTCTCCATGATTCAACTAGTCTTGCCATACATAGGTTCATATATGATCATTTTAACCATGCCAATGGCTGATCATATGACCAACATTCCCATTTCCAAGCCATAGCCACATCATGACACCAAATATATACATACAACCCACAATTAGTCTAAGTTCATGCTTCCCTTTTCGAGCCATTTTCGCATGGCCGTATATACTTACATTACAACATATTTAACAAACAAGGGTAGTCCTATACATGCCATCTCAAGTTCAACCAAAATTTATACCAAAATGGAGGCTTGATAGTGTGGATGACTTGACTTCAACGATCCCAAATCCGATTGCCTCGAGCGAAATCTAGAAAACCGAGAGCCAAAGCAACGGGTAAGCATTTTTATGCATAGTAAGTCTCAAGGAATATAATCAACTCTAATTACAGCAATACATTCACATAGCCAAATGCATCATTTCATTTGTACACATTCCTACTTCACACTTCATCATTATATAATTTCACAAAGTATCAATCAATTCAATAACTGAAATTCATTAGTCGATTGAGCGAATGTTGCTCAAACATGTCGACTTTCCAATGCACATATAACGTACCTTATCCTTTGGGCTTTTCGAGTGTGCTAATTGAATTCATTACAGAAACCAACACTCACCTCCAGCCCAGGATTCTTCGGAATATAACCGGATATAATCACGTGCACAAATGCCTTCGGTCTTAGCCGGATAAAATGTCTCGCACGAATGCCTTCGGTCTTAGCCGGATGTAGCCACTAGCGAATTGCCTTCGGTCTTAACCGGATATAATTTCCAGCATAATTGTCTTCGGGATTTAGCCCGGATATCATTCAATTTCCCATGAACACATACATCAATTATCATTGGACATACATAATTCATTTTCGTTACTAAGGCTCAAACGCAATTATAGTCACAAGCATATTCGCCTTGGGACTTAGCCGGGTAGAATTCAAATACTCATGCATACATAATCAATAATCAATACACATCCATACTTTATTTCACATAATTCAAGTAGGGTCACTTCTTGAGGACTTACCTCGGATGTTGTCGAACGGCTTTTTCGGCTATTCGATCACCTTTTCCTTCCCCTTGTCCAATTGTGGTCTTCTAAGCTCTTGAGCTAATTCAAACAAATTCAATTTATTAAAACCTCATTGTGCTAGCTTTTGGCGAATATGACAAGGAGTTTAAATGGTCATATGGCCACCCTTTAGCTTGAATACACAATGGTCATGCACATTTTATACTACATCAAGCAATTCAATACAATTTATTCGAGCATCAAGGAAATGCTAAGGCCTTCAATAGGCTACCCAAGGCGAATATTCATGTACATGTTGAGGTCAATTTTGCACTTAATACCTCACAAAAACAGCATGCAATTTACTAATTAATGCTTTGCACATTGTGGCCCAAAACTTATAATATAGCATCAAGCACCTACATGTGTGCTAGGTCAATTGTGCTTGCAATTTCACAAGCATTCTTCCACATCTTCTTCTTTAAACCAATATATTCATCACTTAGTTCATAACCAAAACATAATGTGCAATCATATATATGCATATATGAGCATGGCAATTTCAAGGTGTCCATAGCCATCCAAAACACAAATTTTAACTAACATGCAAGAAGCATGAATCATGCTCAAGAATGCATCATGGCCGAATATGACAATCATGCTTCTTTTCAACTTCAATCATGATAAAACAAAAGAAAGCTCAAAATCTTACTCATGAGTAGACAATCCATCATTGCATGCATCATCATCAAGTTTCACACTTAGCATGCAATGGCTTTATCACCATAACAACTTTGGCCAAATGCCATTTCCATGGCATAACAAAGATTTGAGCCATGGCTAACATGCACATCAAATTAGCAACCAAAACATGCATGAAACTCCCAACACAACCTCATACATACCTTACTCTTGATGCAAATTTAGCCAAATCACCTTCTAGATCTCTTCTAAACAAAGGAAATGAAGCAAAAATCCTTCTTCCTCTTAGTATTTTTGGCCAAAAGGAGAGAACAAGGATGAACAATTTTTTTTTCTCTTCTTGGTTGCACGGCAATGGGGGGAATGCTACTCTCTCACACATTTTTTTTCATTCCTTTCTTACCCATGCTTATTTGTTTATTATTTCTCCCTAATGCCCAACAAAACATGTTTCATGACATGTTTAGCCCATATCTCTTTGTCATGGCCGGCCATCACTTGTAAAAGGGAATTTGACATGCAAGTCCATTATTTTGCATGCATGCTTTAATTAGTCATCACACATTTCCTATCGTACTTTCAAAGTTCACTACTAAGTCCTTTCTAGTGGAATTCACCTTTATAACACTAAATCAATCATCATAAAATGTCATACATGAGCACACACATATTATAGGCATCAAAATAAATTTTAATTATTTTTATGCCTCGGTTTTGTGGTCCCAAACCACATTCGACTAGGGTCAATTTTGGCTGTCACAACTCTCCCCACTTAAGAAATTTTCGTCCCGAAAATCTTACCGTAAATAGGTTTGGATATCGCTCTTTCATAGAGTTCTCGGCCTCCCAAGTAGCTTCTTCTATCCCGTGCTTGAGCCATAACACTTTCAGAGTGGAACCCGCTTGTTTCGCAACTCTTTCACTTCCCGTGATAGGATACGAATCGGTTCTTCCTCATAACTCATATTGGCTTGAATTTCAATTTCGATGGACTAATCACGTGCGATGGATCGGATCTCAGAGCGTCAAGCATCGAAACATGAAAGACATCGTGAACCTTTTGAGTTCGGGGGCAAAATCAGCGATATGCCATTGGACCGACTCGCTCGATATCTCATATGGTCCAATGAACCTCGGGCTCAACTTGCCCTTACGGTAGAACTCGAGTATCTTTTTCCAAGGCGATACCTTGAGAAACACTTTATCACCCACGATACTCGACATCCTTACGCTTCAGATCCGCGCACGACTTTCGACGATCGGAGGCTATCTTCGACTTTCACGGATTACTTTCACTTTCATTCAAGCATCCCTAATCAAATCCACCCGTAAATCTTGCTTTCACCGAGCTCGGTCCAAAACAATGGCGCACGGCATTTACGACCGCACAAGGCCTCGTAGGGTGCCATCTTAATACTTGATTGAAAGTTGTTGTTGTAAGCGAATTCAATTAACGGCAAATACCGCTCCCATGAACCACTAAACTCGAGGACGCAACATCTTAACATATCCTCAAGTATCCGAATTATCCGCCGGATTGACCATCGGTTTGGGGTTGAAAGGCGGTCTTGAAATGCAACTTGGTACCCAAAGCTTCTTGCAACTTTTTCCAAAATCGCGAGGTAAATCTCGGATCTCTATCAAACACGATAGAAATAGGCACCCGTGTAATTTCACAATCGAGAAACGTACAATTCCGCTTAATTTGTCCATTGAAAAATCCGTGACGACGGGGACAAAGTGGGCCGACTTAGTCAATCGATCTACCACGACCCAAACCGCATCCTTCTTACTCACGACAATGGCGGTCCGGATACAAAGTCCATTGTGACTCGATCCCATTTCCACTCGGGTATCGTGATTGGTCAAGTAATCTCAAGGCACCGATGTTCCGCTTTCACTTGTTGACATATTAAACATCTCAAACAAAGTCGGAGATGTCTCGCTTCATACCATGCCACCAAAACCGACGTTTCAAATCATTGTACATCTTCGTACTCCCGGGTGGATTGCCATTCGGCTACAATGGGCTTCATTGAATTATCGAAATGAGTTCAATTCTTTGGGACACACAGACGACTTTTGAACCTCAAACAATCGTCATCGTCGATTTGAAACTCCGAGTCCTTGTTCAAACACACGCAGCCCGTTTTGCAACCAACTCGTCATCGACTTTCTCGAGCTTCTCGAATTTGGTGTGTCAATAATGGTTTGGCTTTCAATTCAGCCACTAACACACCGTCGGATCGGATAGACAAGTGCACATTCATCGCTCGTAATGTGAATAACGATTTACGACTCAAGGCATCCGCAACCACATTCGCCTTTCCCGGTGATAGTCAATGATCACTCATAATCCTTTAACAACTCGAGCCAACGTCTTTGTCGCAGATTTAAGTCTCTTTGGGTCATCAAATACCGAGACTTTTGTGATCCGAGTATACATGGCACCTTTCACCAAATAAGTAATGTCGCCAAATCTTTAAGGCGAATACGATGGCGGCCAATTCAAGATCATGAGTCGGATAATTTTTCTCATGTGGCTTTAATTGCCTCGACGATAGGCCACAACTCGACCTTCTTGCATTAATCATAACCTAACCCAAGTAGAGAGGCGTCACTATAGATGACAAACTCTTTCTTGGGACTCGGGTTGCACTAGAATTGGGGCTTCATCAAATAAGTTTTCGTTGATCGAAACTTTTTGGCATTTCTCCGTCCATTCGAACTTAACGTCCTTTTGGAGTAACCGTCATCGGCGTGGCTATCGTTGAGAAGCCTTTACAAATCGTCGGTAATAACCAAGCAAGCCCCAAAAGCTTCAACCTCAAGAATATTTCTGAGGCTTCCAATTTAGTATGGCTGAAATTTTATTCGGTCGACTCGAATACCCGATGCAGATACCACATGACCCAAGAAGCTAACCTCTCTTAACCGTAACTCACACTTCTGAACTTAGCATATAATTGCTTGTCCCGTAAAATTTGCAAAGACTAACTGCAGTGTTCAAGATGTTCGGTCTCATTTCTTGAATAGACCAAGATGTCATCAATGAACACGACTACGAATCGATCCAAATATGGTCTAAATATCCGATTCATTAAATCCATAAATACCGTTAGGGCATTAGTGAGCCCAAACGGCATCACTAGGAACTCATAGTGACCATATCTCGCTCAAGGCGTCTTGGGCACGTCTCAATCTCGGATTCGCAATTGATAGTAGCCCGATCTCAAATCTATTTTCGAGAACACCGAGGCTCCCTTCAGCTTGATCGAACAAGTCATCAATACGTGGCAGCGGATATTTGTTCTTTATCGTCGCTTTATTAAGTCGACGATAGTCGATGCACACGATCGCATGGTTCCATCCTTCTTCTTCACGAACAACACGGCGCACCCCAAGGCGAAAAACTCAGGCGAGCAAAACCTCTATCCACCAATTCTTGCAATCGAGCTTTCAACTCCTTTAATTCCGTTGGTGCCATACGATACGGAGCTATCGAAATTGGAGTGGTACCGGTACCAATTCGATGCCAAATTCTATTTCCGAACAGTGGTAAACCCGGCAATTCTTGGGAAAACATCCGGTATTCACAAACCACGGGCGCAGATTCGGGTTTCTTCTCTAATTCCTTGTCATCGAGTACGTCGCAAGGTACGCTTCGCACTTTTCTTACATATTTCGGGCCAACATCACGATATTACGGTGGCAACCCTTTTAAGTCCGTGGACTCAACCCGAATTATTTCATTATTCGCGCACCTCAAATCGATAGTCTTGCTCTTGCAATTTACAACCGCATCGTGCATGGTCAACCAATCCAAACCAAGAATAACATCGAACTCATCGAACGGCAAAAGCATTAAGTCCGCGGAAAACAAGAACCTCGGAACACTAGGGGACTTTTCTTGCACACTTTGTTAACAAGCACGTAATGACCCAAGGGTTTGACACCGAATTACAAACTCGAGAGACTCAATAGGCAAAGTCTTCTTGGATGCTAAGGTTTCACATATATATGAATGAGTAGAACCAGGTCAATCAAAGCAATCACATTTGTATTGAAAAGAGTGAAAGTACCGGTAATAACATCCGAGAGGCAAGATCCTCGGCGTGCAGATGGCATAAGTCCTAGCAGAGCACGAGCCTCGATCCGATGGTAGCATCTCTAGATCCTCTCGACCGCCAATCGACATTGCCCATATTTCTAGGTGGCCTACCTCGAGCAATGGTAGCACCCGGGTTTGCACTCGACTTACATTACATTCATGCATCCTCGGGCAATCCTTCATAAAGTGGTCGGCCGATCCACACTTATAGCAGGAGCGATCACGAAACCAACAGCTCCCGAATGCCATTTGCCACAATGTGGACACTCCGCCCTCTCGGCGATCATTTCCACCATCGCATCAAGTGACTCGTGTGGTCACAGGGGTCGATCGCGTCCTCGTCTAGAAAAGCCCAAACGCCTCTAGACCGACTCGCATCATCTCAAATCTCTTCGATGCTTGTTGAAGAGACTTTCCGAGGACCTCTTCGAATTCTCCAATCCCCACATCAGCTTTTTGTTTCTCCTTTCTAAGCTCTTGACTTTACAAGCTCGCTCAACAAGTACTACGAACTCTCGTATCTCGAGAATGCCAACAAACATCCTTATATCATCATTCAGCCCATCCTCAAGCGTTTACACATAATAGCTTCGGACGAAATGCATTCTCGCGTCTGGCTAAGCCTCACAAACTTTCGTTCGTAGTCAGTAGCGGACATAGAACCTTGCTTAAGATCAAGAAATTCCCTCCGCTTTTGGTCGATGAATCTCGATCGATATACTTTTTTTGAACTCGGTTTGAAAGAATTCCCAAGTCACTTGCTCTCTAGGCACCACGAAGTCGAGTACTCCACCAATAGTAGGCGGACTCTCGTAGCAAGGAGATGGTACACTTTAAGCACTCATCGGGTGTACAGGATAGCTCATCAAGCACCGGATAGTGTTATCTAACCAAAATTCAGCGCTTCGGCATCATCATCATCCGTAGCCTTAAATTCAGTGGCCCCATGTTTTGAATCCTATCGATTGGGGCTTACTTGACCTTATTTGGTCAGTCACCGGAGGTATTGTAGGTGCGGGGTTGCATTTGTCGGGAATGGAGGTTGTGGAACAGTAGTGTTGGTTCGAATGTATTGATTAAACCATTCGTTCATCACACTATAAAAGGCTTGCCTAGCCTCGTCATTAGGATTGCTGGCCATAGGTTGAGAGTCCGGCGCTGTCCCTTGTGCGGGGCAGGCGCCACACTCTCCACATCATCGCTATCGCCGGTTGGGATCGGGATCCATTGCTACAACAAACACAAAGTCGAATTGTCAGAATCATCACACTATCGATTCATCATTTAATGGCATGTATAGCTAGACCCCAAACACATCACGGTAGTCCTAGAATCGACTAAACCGTGGCTCTGATACCAATAAAATTGTAACACCCCAAACCCGAGACCATCGCCGGTGTCGGACCCGAGGGGTTAACAAGCCAAGTTCACATGTTTTTGCCCACCAATTTGACATTTCCAGTCAGGCTGGAAAACTGCGTCACTGTCGCCTTTAAAATCATATCTCGAGTTTCAAAACTCGAAACTGGTTTCGTAAATTTTCCCTGAATGTAGACTCATATATCCATCCATGGTTTTATTTCTAGGATTTTTGGTCGGGCCAATTGGTACAGTTTATTAGTTAAAGTTACCCATGTTACAGGGATCGACTGCTCTGACCTTCGCGCGGTATAACTTGAATATCTCTCTGTACAGGGATTTAATGCTGGTGTCGTTTGTTTCTAATGAAACTAGACTCAAAATGGAATCTGTACATATAAGGTATGTCTCCTAATTCTTTTTGGATAATTTATAGTGAATTTTTAAAGTTGCGACAGGGAACCCAGAAACCATTCTGGCCCTGTCTCACAATAGCTTTAATATCTCTTAACCTGTAACTCCTATGACCATTTCGTTTCTTCCATATGAAAATAGACTCATCAAGGTTCATTTACATAGCTTATTCACTATTTAATTCCATTCCTATGAATTTTGGTGATTTTTCACATTCACGCCACTGCAGCTGGCAGCATCTGTTTTAAGGTAGGACTTACCTATTTGGTAGTCTCCATGATTCAACTAGTCTTGCCATACATAGGTTCATATATGATCATTTTAACCATGCCAATGGCTGATCATATGACCAACATTCCCATTTCAAGCCATAGCCACATCATGACACCAAATATATACATACAACCCACAATTAGTCTAAGTTCATGCTTCCCTTTCGAGCCATTTTCGCATGGCCGTACATACTTACATTACAACATATTTAACAAACAAGGGGTAGTCCTATACATGCCATCTCAAGTTCAACCAAAATTTATACCAAAATGGAGGCTTGATAGTGTGGATGACTTCGACTTCAACGATCCCAAATCCGATTGCCTCGAGCGAAATCTAGAAAAGCGAGAGCCAAAGCAACGGGTAAGCATTTTTATGCTTAGTAAGTCTCAAGGAATATAATCAACTCTAATTACAGCAATACATTCACATAGCCAAATGCATCATTTCATTTGTACACATTCCTACTTCACACTTCATCATTATATAATTTCACAAAGTATCAATCAATTCAATAACTGAAATTCATTAGTCGATTGAGCGAATGTTGCTCAAACATGTCGACTTTCCAATGCACATATAACGTACCTTATCCTTTGGGCTTTTCGAGTGTGCTAATTGAATTCATTACAGCAACCAACACTCACCTCCAGCCCAAGATTCTTCGAATATAACCGGATATAATCACACGCACAAATGCCTTGGTCTTAGCCCGGATAAAATGTCTCGCACGAATGCCTTCGGTCTTAGCCGGATGTAGCCACTAGCGCAATTGCCTTCGGGTCTTAACCCGGATATAATTTCCAGCATAATTGTCTTCGGGATTTAGCCCGGATATCATTCAATTTCCCATGAACACATACATCAATTATCATTGGACATACATAATTCATTTTCGTTACTAAGGCTCAAACGCAATTATAGTCACAAGCATATTCGCCTTGGGACTTAGCCCGTAGAATTCAAATACTCATGCATACATAATCAATAATCAATACACATCCATACTTTATTTCACATAATTCAAGTAGGGTCACTTCTTGAGGACTTACCTCGGATGTTGTCGAACGGCTTTTTCGGCTATTCGATCACCTTTTCCTTCCCCTTGTCCAATTGTGGTCTTCTAAGCTCTTGAGCTAATTCAAACAAATTCAATTTATTAAAACCTCATTGTGCTAGCTTTTGGCCGAATATGACAATGAGTTTAAATGGTCATATGGCCACCCTTTAGCTTGAATACACAATGGTCATGCACATTTTATACTACATCAAGCAATTCAATACAATTTATTCGAGCATCAAGGAAATGCTAAGGCCTTCAATAGGCTACCCAAGGCCGAATATTCATGTACATGTTGAGGTCAATTTTGCACTTAATACCTCACAAAAACAGCATGCAATTTACTAATTAATGCTTTGCACATTGTGGCCCAAAACTTATAATATAGCATCAAGCACCTACATGTGTGCTAGGCCGAATTGTGCTTGCAATTTCACAAGCATTCTTCCACATCTTCTTCTTTAAACCAATATATTCATCACTTAGCTCATAACCAAAACATAATGTGCAATCATATATATGCATATATGAGCATGGTCAATTTCAAGGTGTCCATAGCCATCCAAAACACAAATTTTAACTAACATGCAAGAAGCATGAATCATGCTCAAGAATGCATCATGGCCGAATATGACAATCATGCTTCTTTTCAACTTCAATCATGATAAAACAAAAAGAAAGCTCAAAATCTTACTCATGAGTAGACAATCCATCATTGCATGCATCATCATCAAGTTTCACACTTAGCATGCAATGGCTTTATCACCATAACAACTTTGGCCAAATGCCATTTCCATGGCATAACAAAGATTTGAGCCATGGCTAACATGCACATCAAATTAGCAACCAAAACATGCATGAAACTCCCAACACAACCTCATACATACCTTACTCTTGATGCAAATTTAGCCAAATCACCTTCTAGATCTCTTCTAAACAAAGGAAATGAAGCAAAAATCCTTCTTCCTCTTAGTATTTTTGGCCAAAAGGAGAGAACAAGGATGAACAATTTTTTTTCTCTTCTTGGTTGCACTAAGCAATGGGGGAATGCTACTCTCTCACACATTTTTTTCATTCCTTTCTTACCCATGCTTATTTGTTTATTATTTCTCCCTAATGCCCAACAAAACATGTTTCATGACATGTTTAGCCCATATCTCTTTGTCATGGCCGGCCATCACTTGTAAAGGGAATTTGACATGCAAGTCCATTATTTTGCATGCATGCTTTAATTAGTCATCACACATTTCCCTATCGTACTTTCAAAGTTCACTACTAAGTCCTTTCTAGTGGAATTCACCTTTATAACACTAAATCAATCATCATAAAATGTCATACATGAGCACACACATATTATAGGCATCAAAATAAATTTTAATTATTTTTATGCCTCGGTTTTGTGGTCCCGAAACCACATTCCGACTAGGGTCAATTTTGGGCTGTCACAACTCTCCCCACTTAAGAAATTTTCGTCCCGAAAATCTTACCGTAAATAGGTTTGGATATCGCTCTTTCATAGAGTTCTCGGCCTCCCAAGTAGCTTCTTCTATCCGTGCTTGAGCCATAACACTTTCAGAGTGGAACCCGCTTGTTTCGCAACTCTTTCACTTCCCGTGATAGGATACGAATCGGTTCTTCCTCATAACTCATATTGGCTTGAATTTCAATTTCGATGGACTAATCACGTGCGATGGATCGGATCATAGCGTCAAGCATCGAAACATGAAAGACATCGTGAACCTTTTTGAGTTCGGGGGCAAAATCAAGCGATATGCCACCGGACCGACTCGCTCGATATCTCATATGGTCCAATGAACCTCGGGCTCAACTTGCCCTTACTACCGAACTCGAGTATCTTTTTCCAAGGCGATACCTTGAGAAACACTTTATCACCCACCTGATACTCGACATCCTTACGCTTCAGATCCGCGTACGACTTCTGACGATCGGAGGCTATCTTCAGACTTTCACGGATTACTTTCACTTTCTGTTCAGCATCCCTAATCAAATCCACCCCGTAAATCTTGCTTTCACCGAGCTCAGTCCAAAACAATGGCGTACGGCATTTACGACCGTACAAGGCCTCGTAGGGTGCCATCTTAATACTTGATTGAAAGCTGTTGTTGTAAGCGAATTCAATTAACGGCAAATACCGTTCCCATGAACCACTAAACTCGAGGACGCAACATCTTAACCTATCCTCAAGTATCTGAATTATCCGCTCGGATTGACCATCGGTTTGGGGGTGAAAGGCGGTGCTGAAATGCAACTTGGTACCCAAAACTTCTTGCAACTTTTTCCAAAATCGCGAGGTAAATCTCGGATCTCTATCCGACACGATAGAAATAGGCACCCCGTGTAATTTCACAATCTGAGAAACGTACAATTTCGCTAATTTGTCCATTGAAAAATCCGTACGTACGGGGACAAAGTGGGCCGACTTAGTCAATCGATCTACCACGACCCAAACCGCATCCTTCTTACTCGCTGACAATGGCAGTCCGGATACAAAGTCCATTGTGACTCGATCCCATTTCCACTCGGGTATCGTGATTGGTGAAGTAATCTCAAGGCACCGATGTTCCGCTTTCACTTGTTGACATATTAAACATCTCAAACAAAGTCTGAGATGTCTCGCTTCATACCATGCCACCAAAACCGACGTTTCAAATCATTGTACATCTTCGTACTCCCGGGTGGATTGCCATTCGGCTACAATGGGCTTCATTCGTAATTATCGAAATGAGTTCAATTCTTTGGGACACACGACGACTTTTGAACCTCAAACAATCGTCATCGTCGATTTGAAACTCCGAGTCCTTGTTCAAACACACGCAGCCCGCTTTTGCAACCAACTCGTCATCGACTTTCCGAGCTTCTCGAATTTGGTGTGTCAATAATGGTTTGGCTTTCAATTCAGCCACTAACACACCTGTCGGATCGGATAGACAAGTGCACATTCATCGTCGTAATGTGAATAACGATTTACGACTCAAGGCATCCGCAACCACATTCGCCTTTCCGGGTGATAGTCAATGATCAGCTCATAATCCTTTAACACTCGAGCCAACGTCTTTGTCGCAGATTTAAGTCTCTTTGGGTCATCAAATACTTGAGACTTTTGTGATCCGAGTATACATGGCACCTTTCACCAAATAAGTAATGTCGCCAAATCTTTAAGGCGAATACGATGGCGGCCAATTCGAGATCATGAGTCGGATAATTTTTCTCATGTGGCTTTAATTGCCTCGACGATAGGCCACAACTCGACCTTCTTGCATTAATACGCAACCTAACCCAAGTAGAGGCGTCGCTATAGATGACAAACTCTTTGCTGCGGACTCGGGTTGCACTAGAATTGGGGCTTCATCAAATAAGTTTTCGATTGATCGAAACTTTTTGGCATTTCTCAAATCCATTCGAACTTAACGTCCTTTTGGAGTAGCCGTCATCGGCGTGGCTATCGTTAAGAAGCCTTTTACAAATCGTCGGTAATAACCGCAAGCCCCAAAAAGCTTGAACCTCAAGAATATTTCTCGGAGGCTTCCAATTTAGTATGGCTGAAATTTTATTGAATTCCACTCGAATACCCGATGCTGATACCACATGACCCAAGAAGCTAACCTCTCTTAACCGAACTCACACTTGCTGAACTTAGCATATAATTGCTTGTCCCGTAAAATTTGCAAAGACTAACCGCAGTGTTCAAAGATGTTCGGTCTCATTTCTTGAATAGACCAAGATGTCATCAATGAACACGACTACGAATCGATCCAAATATGGTCTAAAGATCCGATTCATTAAATCCATAAATACCGCAGGGCATTAGTGAGCCCAAACGGCATCACTAGGAACTCATAGTGACCATATCTCGCTCAAGGCGCCTTGGGCACGTCTCAATCTCGGATTCGCAATTGATAGTAGCCCGATCTCAAATCTATTTTCGAGAACACCGAGGCTCCTTCAGCTTGATCGAACAAGTCATCAATACGTGGCAATGGATATTTGTTCTTTATCGTCGCTTTATTAAGTCGACGATAGTCGATGCACATCGCATGGTTCCATCCTTCTTCTTCACGAACAACACGGCGCACCCCAAGGCGAAAAACTCTAAGAGCAAAACCTCTATCCACCAATTCTTGCAACCGAGCTTTCAACTCCTTTAATTCTGTTGGTGCCATACGATACGGAGCTATCGAAATTGGAGTGGTACCAGTACCAATTCGATGCCAAATTCTATTTCCGAACGGTGGTAAACTCGGCAATTCTTGGGAAAACATCCGGTATTCACAAACCACGGGCACAGATTCGGGTTTCTTCTCCGATTCCTTGTCATCGAGTACGACGCAAGGTACGCCGCACCCTTTTCTTACATATTTCGGGCCAACATCGCCGATATTACGGTGGCAACCCTTTTAAGTCCGTGGACTCAACCCGAATTATTTCATTATTCGCAAGCACCTCAAATCGATAGTCTTGCTCTTGCAATTTACAACCGCATCGTGCATGGTCAACCAATCCAAACCAAGAATAACATCGAACTCATCGAACGGCAAAAGCATTAAGTCCGCGGAAAACAAGAACCTCGAACACTAGGGACTTTTCTTGCACACTTTGTTAACAAGCACGTAATGACCCAAGGGTTTGACACCGAATTACAAACTCGAGAGACTCAATAGGCAAAGTCTTCTTTGGATGCTAAGGTTTCACATATATATGAATGAGTAGAACCGGGGTCAATCAAAGCAATCACATTTGTATTGAAAAGAGTGAAAGTACCAGTAATAACATCCGGAGAGGCAGATCCTCGCGTCTGCAGATGGCATAAGTCCTAGCAGAGCACGAGCCTCAGATCCGATGGTAGCATCTCTAGATCCTCTCCGACCGCCATCGACATTGCCCATATTTCTAGGTGGCCTACCTCGAGCAAAGTGGTAGCACCGGGTTTGCACTCGACTTACATTCTGCTCATGCATCCTCGGGCAATCCTTCATAAAGTGGTCGGCCGATCCACACTTATAGCAGGAGCGATCACGAAACCAACAGCTCCCCGAATGCCATTTGCCACAATGTGGACACTCCGCCTCTCTCTACGATCATTTCCACCATCGGCGATCAAGTGACTCGTGTGGTCACAGGGGTCGATCGCGTCCTCATCTAGAAAAGCCCAAACGCCTCTAGACCGGCTCGCATCATCTCGAAATCTCTTCGATGCTTGTTGAAGAGACTTTCCGAGGACCTCTTCGAATTCTCCAATCCCCACATCAGCTTTTTGTTTCTCTTTTCTAAGCTCTTGACTTTACAAGCTCGCTCAACAAGTACTACGAACTCTCGATCTCGAGAATGCCAACAAACATCCTTATATCATCATTCAGCCCATCCTCAAGCGTTTACACATAATAGCTTCGGACGAAATGCATTCTCGCAGCGTCGGCTAAGCCTCACAAACTTTCGTTCGTAGTCGGTAACGGACATAGAACCTTGCTTAAGATCAAGAAATTCCTCCGCTTTTGGTCGATGAATCTCGATCGATATACTTTTTTGAACTCGGTTTGAAAGAATTCCCAAGTCACTTGCTCTCTAGGCACCACAGAAGTCAGAGTACTCCACCAATAGTAGGCGGACTCGCGTAGCAAGGAGATGGTACACTTTAAGCACTCATCGGGTGTACAGGATAGCTCATCAAGCACCGGATAGTGTTATCTAACCAAAATTCAGCGGCGCTCGGCATCATCATCATCCGTAGCCTTAAATTCAGTGGCCCCATGTTTTGAATCCTATCGATCGGGGCTTACTTGACCTTATTTGGTCAGTCAACGGAGGTATTGTAGGTGCGGGGTTGCATTTGTGGGAATGGAGGTTGTGGAACAGCCGTGTTGGTTCGAATGTATTGATTAAACCATTCGTTCATCACACTATAAAAGGCTTGCCTAGCCTCGTCATTAGGATTGCTGGCCATAGGTTGAGAGTCATGGCGCTGTCCCTTGCTTGGGGCAAGCGCCACACTCTCCACATCATCAGCTATCGCTTCGGTTGGGATCGGGATCCATTGCTACAACAAACACAAAGTCGAATTGTCGAATCATCACACTATCGATTCATCATTTAATGGCATGTATAGCTAGACCCCAAACACATCACGGTAGTCCTAGAATCGACTAAACCGTGGCTCGATACCAATAAAATTGTAACACCCCAAACCCGAGACCATCGCCGTGTCGGACCCGAGGGGTTAACAAGCCAAGTTCACATGTTTTTGCCCACCAATTTGACATTTCCAGTCAGGCTGGAAAACTGCGTCACTGTCGCCTTAAAAATCATATCTCGAGTTTCAAAACTCGGAAACTGGTTTCGTAAATTTTCCCTGAATGTAGACTCATATATCCATCCATGGTTTTATTTCTAGGATTTTTGGTCGGGCCAATTGGTACAGTTTATTAGTTAAAGTTACCCATGTTACAGGGATCGACTGCTCTGACCTTCGCGCGGTATAACTTGAATATCTCTCTGTACAGGGATTTAATGCTGGTGTCGTTTGTTTCTAATGAAACTAGACTCAAAATGGAATCTGTACATATAAGGTATGTCTCCTAATTCTTTTGGATAATTTATAGTGAATTTTAAAGTATACATAGGTTCATATATGATCATTTTAACCATGCCAATGGCTGATCATATGACCAACATTCCCATTTCAAGCCATAGCCACATCATGACACCAAATATATACATACAACCCACAATTAGTCTAAGTTCATGCTTCCCTTTTCGAGCCATTTTCGCATGGCCGTATATACTTACATTACAACATATTTAACAAACAAGGGTAGTCCTATACATGCCATCTCAAGTTCAACCAAAATTTATACCAAAATGGAGGCTTGATAGTGTGGATGACTTCGACTTCAACGATCCCAAATCCGATTGCCTCGAGCGAAATCTAGAAAACCGAGAGCCAAAGCAACGGGTAAGCATTTTTATGCTTAGTAAGTCTCAAGGAATATAATCAACTCTAATTACAGCAATACATTCACATAGCCAAATGCATCATTTCATTTGTACACATTCCTACTTCACACTTCATCATTATATAATTTCACAAAGTATCAATCAATTCAATAACTGAAATTCATTAGTCGATTGAGCGAATGTTGCTCAAACATGTCGACTTTCCAATGCACATATAACGTACCTTATCCTTTGGGCTTTTCGAGTGTGCTAATTGAATTCATTACAGCAACCAACACTCACCTCCAGCCCAAGATTCTTCGGAATATAACCGGATATAATCACGTGCACAAATGCCTTTGGGTCTTAGCCCGGATAAAATGTCTCGCACGAATGCCTTCGGGTCTTAGCCCGGATGTAGCCACTAAAGAATTGCCTTGGTCTTAACCCGGATATAATTTCAGCATAATTGTCTTCGGATTTAGCCGGATATCATTCATTTCCCATGAACACATACATCCATTATCAACATACATACATCAATTATCAATTGGACATACATAATTCATTTTCGTTACTAAGGCTCAAACGCAATTATAGTCACAAGCATATTCGCCTTCGGGACTTAGCCCGGGTAGAATTCAAATACTCATGCATACATAATCAATAATCAATACACATCCATACTTTATTTCACATAATTCAAGTAGGGTCACTTCTTGAGGACTTACCTCGGATGTTGTCGAACGGCTTTTTCGGCTATTCGATCACCTTTTCCTTCCCCTTGTCCAATTGTGGTCTTCTAAGCTCTTGAGCTAATTCAAACAAATTCAATTTATTAAAACCTCATTGTGCTAGCTTTTGGCCGAATATGACAATGAGTTTAAATGGTCATATGGCCACCCTTTAGCTTGAATTCACAATGGTCATGCACATTTTATACTACATCAAGCAATTGAATACAATTTATTCGAGCATCAAGGAAATGCTAAGGCCTTCAATAGGCTACCCAAGGCCGAATATTCATGTACATGTTGAGGTCAATTTTGCACTTAATACCTCACAAAAACAGCATGCAATTTACTAATTAATGCTTTGCACATTGTGGCCCAAAACTTATAATATAGCATCAAGCACCTACATGTGTGCTAGGCCGAATTGTGCTTGCAATTTCACAAGCATTCTTCCACATCTTCTTCTTTAAACCAATATATTCATCACTTAGCTCATAACCAAAACATAATGTGCAATCATATATATGCATATATGAGCATGGCCGAATTTCAAGGTGTCCATAGCCATCCAAAACACAAATTTTAACTAACATGCAAGAAGCATGAATCATGCTCAAGAATGCATCATGGCCGAATATGACAATCATGCTTCTTTTCAACTTCAATCATGATAAAACAAAAAGAAAGCTCAAAATCTTACTCATGAGTAGACAATCCATCATTGCATGCATCATCATCAAGTTTCACACTTAGCATGCAATGGCTTTATCACCATAACAACTTTGGCCAAATGCCATTTCCATGGCATAACAAAGATTTGAGCCATGGCTAACATGCACATCAAATTAGCAACCAAAACATGCATGAAACTCCCAACACAACCTCATACATACCTTACTCTTGATGCAAATTTAGCCAAATCACCTTCTAGATCTCTTCTAAACAAAGGAAATGAAGCAAAATCCTTCTTCCTCTTAGTATTTTTGGCCAAAAGGAGAGAACAAGGATGAACAATTTTTTTTTTCTCTTCTTGGTTGCACGGCAATGGGGGAATGCTACTCTCTCACACATTTTTTTTTTCATTCCTTTCTTACCCATGCTTATTTGTTTATTATTTCTCCCTAATGCCCAACAAAACATGTTTCATGACATGTTTAGCCCATATCTCTTTGTCATGGCGGCCATCACTTGTAAAGGGAATTTGACATGCAAGTCCATTATTTTGCATGCATGCTTTAATTAGTCATCACACATTTCCTATCGTACTTTCAAAGTTCACTACTAAGTCCTTTCTAGTGGAATTCACCTTTATAACACTAAATCAATCATCATAAAATGTCATACATGAGCACACATATTATAGGCATCAAAATAAATTTTAATTATTTTTATGCCTCGGTTTTGTGGTCCCGAAACCACATTCCGACTAGGGTCAATTTTGGGCTGTCACAACTCTCCCCACTTAAGAAATTTTCGTCCCCAAAATCTTACCGTAAATAGGTTTGGATATCGCTCTTTCATAGAGTTCTCGGCCTCCCAAGTAGCTTCTTCTATCCCGTGCTTGAGCCATAACACTTTCAGTAGTGGAACCCGCTTGTTTCGCAACTCTTTCACTTCCCGTGATAGGATACGAATCGGTTCTTCCTCATAACTCATATTGGCTTGAATTTCAATTTCGATGGACTAATCACGTGCGATGGATCGGATCTGTAGCGTCAAGCATCGAAACATGAAAGACATCGTGAACCTTTTGAGTTAGGGGCAAAATCAAGCGATATGCCATCGGACCGACTCGCCTCGATATCTCATATGGTCCAATGAACCTCGGGCTCAACTTGCCCTTACGGCCGAACTCGAGTATCTTTTTCCAAGGCGATACCTTGAGAAACACTTTATCACCCACCGATACTCGACATCCTTACGCTTCAGATCCGCGCACGACTTCGACGACGATCGGAGGCTATCTTCGACTTTCACGGATTACTTTCACTTTCGCTCAAGCATCCCTAATCAAATCCACCCGTAAATCTTGCTTTCACCGAGCTCGGTCCAAAACAATGGCGCACGGCATTTACTTAATCGCACAAGGCCTCGAGGGTGCCATCTTAATACTTGATTGAAAGTCGTTGTTGTAAGCGAATTCAATTAACGGCAAATACCGCTCCCATGAACCACTAAACTCGAGGACGCAACATCTTAACCTATCCTCAAGTATCCCGAATTATCCGCCGGATTGACCATCGGTTTGGGGTGAAAGGCGGTCTTTGAAATGCAACTTGGTACCCAAAACTTCTTGCAACTTTTTCCAAAATCGCGAGGTAAATCTCTTGATCTCTATCCGACACGATAGAAATAGGCACCCGTGTAATTTCACAATCTGAGAAACGTACAATTTCGCTAATTTGTCCATTGAAAATCCGACGACGGGACAAAGTGGGCCGACTTAGTCAATCGATCTACCACGACCCAAACCGCATCCTTCTTACTACGACAATGGCGGTCGGATACAAAGTCCATTGTGACTCGATCCCATTTCCACTCGGGTATCGTGATTGGTGAAGTAATCCTCAAGGCACCTGATGTTCCGCTTTCACTTGTTGACATATTAAACATCTCAAACAAAGTCGGAGATGTCTCGCTCATACCATGCCACCAAACCGACGTTTCAAATCATTGTACATCTTCGATTCTCGGGTGGATTGCCATTCGCTACAATGGGCTTCATTCTGAATTATCGAAATGAGTTCAATTTTTGGGACACATGACGACTTTTGAACCTCAAACAATCGTCATCGATCGATTTGAAACTCCGAGTCCTTGTTCAAACACACGCAGCCTGCTTTTGCAACCAACTCGTCATCGACTTTCTCTCGAGCTTCTCGAATTTGGTGTGTCAATAATGGTTTGGCTTTCAATTCAGCCACTAACACACCTGTCGGATCGGATAGACAAGTGCACATTCATCGTCAGAATGTGAATAACGATTTACGACTCAAGGCATCCGCAACCACATTCGCCTTTCCCGGTGATAGTCAATGATCAGCTCATAATCCTTTAATACTCGAGCCAACGCCTTTGTCGCAGATTTAAGTCTCTTTGGGTCATCAAATACTTGAGACTTTTGTGATCCGAGTATACATGGCACCTTTCACCAAATAAGTAATGTCGCCAAATCTTTAAGGCGAATACGATGGCGGCCAATTCGAGATCATGAGTCGGATAATTTTTCTCATGTGGCTTTAATTGCCTCGGCGCGATAGGCCACAACTCGACCTTCTTGCATTAATCGCAACCTAACCCAAGTAGAGAGGCGTCGCTATAGATGACAAACTCTTTGCTTGACTCGGGTTGCACTAGAATTGGGGCTTCATCAAATAAGTTTTCATTGATCGAAACTTTTTGGCATTTCTCCATTCATTCGAACTTAACGCCCTTTTGAGTAAGCCACATCGCGTGGCTATCGTTAAGAAGCCTTTTACAAATCGTCGGAATAACCCAAGCCCCAAAAAGCTTCGAACCTCAAGAATATTTCTCGGAGGCTTCCAATTTAGTATGGCTGAAATTTTATTCGGCTCGACTCGAATACCGATCTGCATACCACATGACCCAAGAAGCTAACCTCTCTTAACCGTAACTCACACTTGCTTGAACTTAGCATATAATTGCTTGTCCCGTAAAATTTGCAAAGACTAACCGCAGTGTTCAAAGATGTTCGGTCTCATTTCTTGAATAGACCAAGATGTCATCAATGAACACGACTACGAATCGATCCAAATATGGTCTAAAGATCCGATTCATTAAATCCATAAATACCGTTAGGGCATTAGTGAGCCCAAACGGCATCACTAGGAACTCATAGTGACCATATCTCGCTCAAGGCGTCTTGGGCACGCCTCAATCTCGGATTCGCAATTGATAGTAGCCCGATCTCAAATCTATTTTCGAGAACACCGAGGCTCCCTTCAGATTGATCGAACAAGTCATCAATACGTGGCAATGGATATTTGTTCTTTATCGTCGCTTATTGTCGACGATAGTCGATGCACAAATGCATGGTTCCATCCTTCTTCTTCACGAACAACACCGCGCACCCAAAGGCGAAAAACTCGGCGAGCAAAACCTCTATCCACCAATTCTTGCAACCGAGCTTTCAACTCCTTTAATTTCGTTGGTGCCATACGATACGGAGCTATCGAAATTGAGTGGTACTGTGTACCAATTCGATGCCAAATTCTATTTCCTAACAGTGGTAAACCTGCAATTCTTCTGGGAAAACATCCGGTATTCACAAACCACGAGCACAGATTCGGTTTCTTCTCCGATTCCTTGTCATCGAGTACGTGACGCAAGGTACGCTTCGCGACCTTTTCTTACATATTTCGGGCCAACATCGGCGATATTACAAATGGCAACCCTTTTAAGTCCGTGGACTCAACCGAATTATTTCATTATTCACAGCACTCAAATCGATAGTCTTGCTCTTGCAATTTACAACCGTGATCGTGCATGGTCAACCAATCCAAACCAAGAATAACATCGAACTCATCGAACGGCAAAAGCATTAAGTCCACGGAAAACAAGAACCCGGAACACTAGGGGACTTTTCTTGCACACTTTGTTAACAAGCACGAATGACCCAAGGGTTTGACACCAATTACAAACTCAAGAGACTCAATAGGCAAAGTCTTACTGGATGCTAAGGTTTCACATATATATGAATGAGTAGAACCGTGGTCAATCAAAGCAATCACATTTGTATTGAAAAGAGTGAAAGTACGGTAATAACATCCTGAGAGGCAAGATCCTCGCAAGGCGCTGATGGCATAAGTCCTAGCAGTGAGCACGAGCCTCGAGATCTGATGGTAGCATCTCTAGATCCTCCGACCGCCATCGACATTGCCCATATTTCTAGGTGGCCTACCTCGAGCAAATGGTAGCACCCGGTTTGCACTCGACTTACATTCTGCTCATGCATCCTGCAATCCTTCATAAAGTGGTCGGCCGATCCACACTTATAGCAGAGCGATCACGAAACCAACAGCTCCCCGAATGCCATTTGCCACAATGTGGACACTCGCGCCTCTCGCGATCATTTCCACCATCGCGCATCAAGGACTCGTGTGGTCACAGGGGTCGATCGGCCCTCATCTAGAAAAGCCCAAACGCTTCTAGACTGCTCGCATCATCTCGAAATCTCTTCGATGCTTGTTGAAGAGACTTTCCGAGGACCTCTTTCGAATTCTCCAATCCCCACATCGCTTTTTGTTTCTCTTTTCTAAGCTCTTCGGCTTTACAAGCTCGCTCAACAAGTACTACGAACTCTCAGATCTCGAGAATGCCAACAAACATCCTTATATCATCATTCAGCCCATCCTCAAGCGCTTATACATAATAGCTTCGGATTTAAATGCATTCTCACAGATCTGGCTAAGCCTCACAAACTTTCGTTCAGAGTCGGTAACGGACATAGAACCTTGCTTAAGATCAAGAAATTCTCCGCTTTTGGTCGATGAATCTCTCCGATATACTTTTTTGAACTTCGGTTTGAAAGAATTCCCAAGTCACTTGCTCTCTAGGCACCATGTAAGTCGAGTACTCCACCAATAGTAGGCGGACTCGCGTAGCAAGGAGATGGTACACTTTAAGCACTCATCGGGTGTACTGTGATAGCTCATCAAGCACCGGATAGTGTTATCTAACCAAAATTCAGCGCTACGGCATCATCATCATCCGTAGCCTTAAATTCAGTGGCCCCATGTTTTCAATCCTATCGATGGGGGCTTACTTGACCTTATTTGGTCAGTCAACGGAGGTATTGTAGGTGCGGGGTTGCATTTGTCGGGAATGGAGGTTGTGGAACAGCCCGTGTTGGTTCGAATGTATTGATTAAACCATTCGCTCATCACACTATAAAAGGCTTGCCTAGCCTCGCCATTAGGATTGCTGGCCATAGGTTGAGAGTCCCGCCGCTGTCCCTTGCGCTGGGCAGGCGCCACACTCTCCACATCATCAGCTATCGCTCGGTTGGGATCGGGATCCATTGCTACAACAAACACAAAGTCGAATTGTCAGAATCATCACACTATCGATTCATCATTTAATGGCATGTATAGCTAGACCCCAAACACATCACGGTAGTCCTAGAATCGACTAAACCGTGGCTCTGATACCAATAAAATTGTAACACCCCAAACCCGAGACCATCGCCGGTGTCGGACCCGAGGGGTTAACAAGCCAAGTTCACATGTTTTTGCCCACCAATTTGACATTTCCAGTCAGGCTGGAAAACTGCGTCACTGTCGCCTTAAAAATCATATCTCGAGTTTCAAAACTCGGAAACTGGTTTCGTAAATTTTCCCTGAATGTAGACTCATATATCCATCCATGGTTTTATTTCTAGGATTTTTGGTCGGGCCAATTGGTACAGTTTATTAGTTAAAGTTACCCATGTTACAGGGATCGACTGCTCTGACCTTCGCGCGGTATAACTTGAATATCTCTCTGTACAGGGATTTAATGCTGGTGTCGTTTGTTTCTAATGAAACTAGACTCAAAATGGAATCTGTACATATAAGGTATGTCTCCTAATTCTTTTTGGATAATTTATAGTGAATTTTTAAAGTTGCGACAGGGAACCCAGAAACCATTCTGGCCCTGTCTCACAATAGCTTTAATATCTCTTAACCTGTAACTCCTATGACCATTTCGTTTCTTCCATATGAAAATAGACTCATCAAGGTTCATTTACATAGCTTATTCACTATTTAATTCCATTCCTATGAATTTTGGTGATTTTTCACATTCACGCCACTGCAGCTGGCAGCATCTGTTTTAAGGTAGGACTTACCTATTTGGTAGTCTCCATGATTCAACTAGTCTTGCCATACATAGGTTCATATATGATCATTTTAACCATGCCAATGGCTGATCATATGACCAACATTCCCATTTCCAAGCCATAGCCACATCATGACACCAAATATATACATACAACCCACAATTAGTCTAAGTTCATGCTTCCTTTTCGAGCCATTTTCGCATGGCCGTACATACTTACATTACAACATATTTAACAAACAAAGGGTAGTCCTATACATGCCATCTCAAGTTCAACCAAAAATTTATACCAAAATGGAGGCTTGATAGTGTGGATGACTTCGACTTCAACGATCCCAAACCGATTGCCTCGAGCGAAATCTAGAAAACCGAGAGCCAAAGCAACGGGTAAGCATTTTTATGCTTAGTAAGTCTCAAGGAATATAATCAACTCTAATTACAGCAATACATTCACATAGCCAAATGCATCATTTCATTTGTACACATTCCTACTTCACACTTCATCATTATATAATTTCACAAAGTATCAATCAATTCAATAACTGAAATTCATTAGTCGATTGAGCGAATGTTGCTCAAACATGTCGACTTTCCAATGCACATATAACGTACATTATCCTTTGGGCTTTTCGAGTGCTAATTGAATTCATTACAGCAACCAACACTCACCTCCAGCCCAAGATTCTTCGAATATAACCGGATATAATCACGCAGCACAAATGCCTTTGGGTCTTAGCCCGATAAAATGTCTCGCACGAATGCCTTCGGTCTTAGCCCGGATGTAGCCACTAGCGAATTGCCTTCGGTCTTAACCCGGATATAATTTCCAGCATAATTGTCTTCGGATTTAGCCCGGATATCATTCAATTTCCCATGAACACATACATCAATTATCATTGGACATACATAATTCATTTTCAGTATTAAGGCTCAAACGCAATTATAGTCACAAGCATATTCGCTTCGGACTTAGCCCGTAGAATTCAAATACTCATGCATACATAATCAATAATCAATACACATCCATACTTTATTTCACATAATTCAAGTAGGGTCACTTCTTGAGGACTTACTCTGGATGTTGTCGAACGGCTTTTTCTGCTATTCGATCACCTTTTCCTTCCCCTTGTCCAATTGTGGTCTTCTAAGCTCTTGAGCTAATTCAAACAAATTCAATTTATTAAAACCTCATTGTGCTAGCTTTTGGCCGAATATGACAATGAGTTTAAATGGTCATATGGCCACCCTTTAGCTTGAATTCACAATGGTCATGCACATTTTATACTACATCAAGCAATTGAATACAATTTATTCGAGCATCAAGGAAATGCTAAGGCCTTCAATAGGCTACCCAAGGTCAATATTCATGTACATGTTGAGGTCAATTTTGCACTTAATACCTCACAAAAACAGCATGCAATTTACTAATTAATGCTTTGCACATTGTGGCCCAAAACTTATAATATAGCATCAAGCACCTACATGTGTGCTAGGTCAATTGTGCTTGCAATTTCACAAGCATTCTTCCACATCTTCTTCTTTAAACCAATATATTCATCACTTAGCTCATAACCAAAACATAATGTGCAATCATATATATGCATATATGAGCATGGGTCAATTTCAAGGTGTCCATAGCCATCCAAAACACAAATTTTAACTAATATGCAAGAAGCATGAATCATGCTCAAGAATGCATCATGGCCGTAATATGACAATCATGCTTCTTTTCAACTTCAATCATGATAAAACAAAAGAAAGCTCAAAATCTTACTCATGAGTAGACAATCCATCATTGCATGCATCATCATCAAGTTTCACACTTAGCATGCAATGGCTTTATCACCATAACAACTTTGGCCAAATGCCATTTCCATGGCATAACAAAGATTTGAGCCATGGCTAACATGCACATCAAATTAGCAACCAAAACATGCATGAAACTCCCAACACAACCTCATACATACCTTACTCTTGATGCAAATTTAGCCAAATCACCTTCTAGATCTCTTCTAAACAAAGGAAATGAAGCAAAAATCCTTCTTCCTCTTAGTATTTTTGGCCAAAAGGAGAGAACAAGGATGAACAATTTTTTTTTTCTTCTTGGTTGCACTCCAAGAATGGGGGAATGCTACTCTCACACACATTTTTTTTTCATTCCTTTCTTACCCATGCTTATTTGTTTATTATTTCTCCCTAATGCCCAACAAAACATGTTTCATGACATGTTTAGCCCATATCTCTTTGTCATGGCTTACCATCACTTGTAAAAGGGAATTTGACATGCAAGTCCATTATTTTGCATGCATGCTTTAATTAGTCATCACACATTTCCCTATCGCATTTTCAAAGTTCACTACTAAGTCCTTTCTAGTGGAATTCACCTTTATAACACTAAATCAATCATCATAAAATGTCATACATGAGCACATTACATATTATAGGCATCAAAATAAATTTTTAATTATTTTTATGCCTTGTTTTGTGGTCCCAAACCACATTCCGACTAGGGTCAATTTTGGGCTGTCACAACTCTCCCCACTTAAGAAATTTCTCCCGAAAATCTTACCGTAAATAGGTTTGATATCGCCTTTCATAGAGTTCTCGCCTCCCAAGTAGCTTCTTCTATCCCGTGCTTGAGCCATAACACTTTCAGAGTGGAACCCGCTTGTTTCGCAACTCTTTTCACTTCCGTGATAGGATACTAATCTGTTCTTCCTCATAACTCATATTGGCTTGAATTTCAATTTCGATGGACTAATCACGCATGGATGGATCGGATCTCAGCGTCAAGCATCAAACATGAAAGACATCGTGAACCTTTTGAGTTCGGGGGCAAAATCAAGCGATATGCCACCGGACCGACTCGCTCGATATCTCATATGGTCCAATGAACCTCGGCTCAACTTGCCCTTACTACGAACCCGAGTATCTTTTTCCAAGGCGATACCTTGAGAAACACTTTATCACCCACCGACATCGACATCCTTACGCCTCAGATCCGCACAGACGACTCTCGACGATCGGAGGCTATCTTCGACTTTCACGGATTACTTTCACTTTCTGCTCAAAGATCCCTAATCAAATCCACCCCAGTAAATCTTGCTTTCACCGAGCTCAATCCAAAACAATGGCGACGGCATTTACGATCGCATAAGGCCTCGAGGGTGCCATCTTAATACTTGATTGAAAGTCGTTGTTGTGTTTAATTCAATTAACGGCAAATACCGCTCCCATGAACCACTAAACTCGAGGACGCAACATCTTAACCTATCCTCAAGTATCCGAATTATCCGCCGGATTGACCATCGGTTTGGGGTGAAAGGCGTGCTGAAATGCAACTTGGTACCCAAAACTTCTTGCAACTTTTTCCAAAATCACAGGTAAATCTTTGATCTCTATCCCACACGATAGAAATAGGCACCCTGTAATTTCACAACTGAGAAACGTATACACTCGCTAATTTGTCCATTGAAAATCCCAGACGACGGGACAAAGTAACGACTTAGTCAATCGATCTACCACCACTCCAAACCGATCCTTCTTACTCACGACAATGGCAATCGGATACAAAGTCCATTGTGACTGATCCCATTTCCACTGGTATCGCGGATTATGAAGTAACTCAAGGCACCGATGTTCCGCTTTCACTTGTTGACATATTAAACATCTCAAACAAAGTCGAGATGTCTCGCTTCATACCATGCCACCAAACCGACGTTTCAAATCATTGTACATCTTCGATTCTCGGTGGATTGCCATTCGCTACAATGGGCTTCATTCGTAATTATCGAAATGAGTTCAATTCTTTTGGGACACACAGACGACTTTTGAACCTCAAACAATCGTCTATCGCCGATTTGAAACTCCGAGTCCTTGTTCAAACACACGCAGCCCGCTTTTGCAACCAACTCGCCATCGACTTTCTCGAAGCTTCTCGAATTTGGTGTGTCAATAATGGTTTGGCTTTCAATTCAGCCACTAACACACCGTCGGATCGGATAGACAAGTGCACATTCATCGTCAGAATGTGAATAACGATTTATTTACTCAAGGCATCCGCAACCACATTCGCTTTCTTTCCCGTGATAGTCAATGATCAGCTCATAATCCTTTAATGTACTCGAGCCAACGCCTTTGTCGCAGATTTAAGTCTCTTTGGTCATCAAATACTTGAGACTTTTGTGATCCGAGTATACATGGCACCTTTCACCAAATAAGTAATGTCGCCAAATCTTTAAGGCTAATACGATGGCGCCAATTCGAGATCATGAGTCGGATAATTTTTCTCATGGCTTTAATTGCCTCGACGATAGGCCACAACTCGACCTTCTTGCATTAATACGCAACCCAACCCAAGTAGAGAGGCGCCGCTATAGATGACAAACTCTTTGCCGACTCAAGTTGCACTAGAATTGGGGCTTCAACAAATAAGTTTTCATTGATCTAAACTTTTTGGCATTTCTCCATTCATTCGAACTTAACGCCCTTTTGGAGTAGCCATTATCGCGTGGCTATCGCTGAGAAGCTTTTTACAAATCGTTTGAATA
>NW_026440299.1:300000-391128 GCF_025698485.1 Gossypium arboreum
AATGGGCCTAGATGACAAAATCGGCTAAGTAGGGCCCATTAGGGGTTTTTTGGCCCAATAACTCAGTTTTGCTAAAAATGGGCCAGAATCGCTATTTAAAACATATGAATTGTTAGTAACTAATAATGATCATGGAAAACCCTAATATTTGGTAAAATTATGAAATTACCTTTATAATACGGAAATGATTGTTTTGCCCTAAGTAAAAATGACCATTATACCCCTAGGGTTTAATTATAAATTTGATACGTGGGATATGATATACATGATTGATATGATATGCACATGATATGTATGAAGTGCTCATGATGAATTCATAAATGCATTGGGTTGGGTTTTTATATGGATGGAGGAAGTGCAAAGGGGCTTATGCCCCAGTTTATTGAAAAGGGCTTATGCCCCAGTTTACCAAAAAGGGCTTATGCCTCAGTTTATTGAAAAGGGCTTTGCCCCAGCTTACCGAAAAGGGCTTTGCCCCAGTTATTAAAAGAGGCTAGGCCTCCAGATATATGATAAAGCAGCTATGTTGCTAGTGGTGTGTTGGTTTGTGTGGGTTGAATCATTCCCCACATGGTGTGTTGGTTGGTACGGGTGGAGAGTAGCGGATGGTGGGTCGAGTAGTCTCACCAATTGGGCTTGCATTCATTCTTTCATTGACATTAATCGTGATAATGAAATGGGCCTACGGGCCATACCATTTACAGTAAAGGCTTCGGCCCAGTGTTATGAAATATGGAATATGAAAAGGCTTTGGTCCAGTATATGTTGAGATTGGATTTGGGCTTAGGCCCAGTAGGCTGATATTGCTTTGGGCTCTAAAAGGGGCTTGTTACACATTGAGTTTCCAAACTCACCCCCTTTCTTTAACCTTGCAGGTGAGCCTTGATTTGGGGACTTGGAGCCGGAGGGGATTCAGAGTGGCCACAGTGATCGCCTTTGGGCTTTTGAATAAGTGTTTGGTTTTCATAAAGTTTTCTTTATTTATTATTTATTTTTGGGTTGTAATAAGGCCATTTTGACTTGATTTTCTTTCTTTTCTGGGATTATTTTATTTTTAATAACTTTAATCTGTTTGATAATAAATGGGCTAGACTTAGGACGTGTTTTCAAAATGATAATTGTTTTCAAAATAACACCACGCCACGATTATCCGATTTATCAAAGATTTCAACTTAAATAAATTACAACTCGATTTAACCAAGTGTGGCAATGGTTGTGGGCATGTCTAGGATAGGATCCAATTGAAGAGCTTGGTACTTAAGCAGCCTTCATGGCTCACCTCCTCTGTTACGGATTCCTACCTAGTGCCCAGCTTCCATTCACTTTGTTAGCTTAACCAAGTCGTTTTTTTAAAACACTAAAATGAAACATGGATTCTTATTTCAATGTGGCACGTCAGATTCGGCCATAACATCTAGGCCGGGTTTGGGGTGTTACACAAATTTTGCATGTTTTGTGTTTTGTGCAATTTGGACTAAATTGTAAAAAGTGTAAAATGTCAGGGGCAAAATGGTAATACGCCCATTTATGTGTTTTTGGAATAAATTGAATGAAATTATGTTTGAATGAGTTTAATTTGAATATGTTTAGATCAAGAACAAAAGAAATCGGAGTTGGATCGGGGGAAAACCAAAGTTGTCGAATAATTGTTCTGTTTCGATTATCGTTGTTCGAGGTAAGTTTAAAAGAAAATAAATGTTGTAAATTTTAAATAATTACGAGTTATATTATTGAAATGAATTATGTGAAAGTATATATGTGGTAGCCGAATGTGTATATTCTTGGGAGCTATGTTTACAAACTCAATTAGACCAAGATACGACGTCCTAAAGCACCGTACGAGCCTTAGGAATAGCTAGGATACATATGTCATGACATAGGATTTTCGATATGTGATTACGTGTACGTCCACGTCTGGGACATTGGCGTCGATATGTGATTACGTGTAAGACAACGTCTAGGACGTTGGCATCGATATCAGATTACGTGTAAGACCACGTCTGGGATGTTGGCATCGATATGTGATTACGAGTAAGACCACGTTTAATACATTGGCATCAGTATGTGATTCTAATATATGTGTGCGAGTAAGACCACGTTTAATACGTTGGCATCGATATGTGATTTCGATATGTGTGTGCAAGTAAGACCACGTTTAATACGTTGGCATCGATATGTGATTACGATATGTTTGTGAGAGTAAGACCACGTCTAATATGTTGGCATCGATATGTGTGTATGAGTAAGACCACGTTTAATACGTTGGCATTGAAGGTGATTCTGATATGTATTTACGAGTAAGACCTTATTTGGGACAATGGTATCAATATGTAATTACATGTAAGACCACGTCTGGCACGTTGGCATTGTCTAATATATGAGACTATCTGAGTATCCTATTTAATTCTGAATGATTCAACGGGCAATGTTAAGTAAAGACCGAATTTGAAATAGGATTAAAAGGTACAAGTATGTGTTAGCTAATGTATTAAAATTAAGGTAAGTTTTGGTGTTTGAAGTGATGATATGAGTCATATTATAAAGTTGGTTATATGCATATTGAATGCAAATCTATATTCGGCAAAATGATATAAGTATGTGATATTAAATTGTGAAACATTTGTATACATATATGAATATGTATATATATTCGTCTATATGATGATATTATGACTGGGAAATAAATGATAACTTTGATAATGGATATATATGTATTTCGGCCAAGTTAAAGTTGATACATAAATATATATGTTGTATATGAATTTGCAAGTTTGAGATTAAATGTGATTATGATAGCATGAATTGGTTTGGTTAAATTGAGTTGATTATGTCATTGAGATGTTTATTTGCTTATGAATTACTAAGATGTGATAGCTTACTTTGTGTCTATGTTTGCTTCTGTTTTATAGATTTTGGATACTAGTTACGGGCTCGGGGATTGTCAGCGAAGTCTATCACACTATCGTTTGTTTATCGGTATTTTTAAAAGCTAAATTTCGAACCTATGGCATGTATAGGCTATACTACTTTTCGGATATGTTTGAAGTGTTGTATATAATATGCCATGCGAAAATGGCTAATCTTGATCATGGTTCTTGTGTGAGCTAGGTTTGGTTTGTATGCTATGCTCAATTGATGATTTTATTTGGTTTGGTTGAATCAGTTATGATATATATATATATAAGTATGAATTATACTTGATATGTTACCTATTGTTTAATGATTCAACTATGTCTTGTATTTGATAGTAATGATTTAATTTGGTTGATGAATGTATTTAGTTAAATGTTGAATTTAGGTAATGAAATTATTGAATTGATGATTCGACAATGTTATGTATATATATATGTGAAACATGTTTTATTTATTTTTGCCATGTATTTTGGTAACAAGGTGATTCGGTTATGGCATGTGATAAAAGTGAGTTCATTATGCTTTCATTAAGTGAAGAAATGAATATGAATTATGTTAGTAAATTAATCATGATTCGGCACTTATATATATAAATATAAGCATATGATGTGTTGGTTTGATATATATATTTATATGTGCTTATCCAAACATGTAATCATTGAATTGGTCTTGAATATGACCTTTATTATTTTGCAAGGTAAGTGATATTAACATGTTTATATTCGGTTTTGGTATTTTAAAGTATTAAACAAGTTTTTGCTATTTTATATGTATATATATATATACATATTTGTGATGTGTTTCATGTGAAATGTATATTATGGTTAATATATGGATTTGATTCTACGTGAGATTACATGCACATAATGTGATTGAGTAAAGTTGAAAGTGCACATTATAATAAACATAAGTAATAAGCATGATTACATTCGGCTAAGGCTTTGTAAAATGACCAAATGAATAGTAATTTAAGTTATAAGGAATCATGATTGCTTTTATGCAAAATAGGTGAATGTGAATGGTTATATGTACTTTGATGGTTAGACCATTCGGTGTTCTTTTAATATATGTCTAAATTGATACAGGACATTTTAGTCTTCCGAAATCTACTTAGATGAACTTATAAGTAGACTTGTTTATGATTTAGCCATTTGAAACCATATATATATATAGTAATGTACTTATGTCATGAATGATTTGGTTAAATTTATTATATCCTTATTGTGCGAATAGAGTTTTCCTAAAATGATATGTACTTAAATATGTTCACTTTATATAATTCATGTACGTAATAATTGATGGAATTATTTATAATATATTTGATATGTGCATATGCTATGTGGTTAAAATGATATATTTGGAACTATTTACTTGTGAATTATATAACTGGATATATGTTTGAAAAATGTTATGATATGATTAAGTAAAGAATTTAAATTAGTTATATATGTTAATATTTAATTGTTTTAAGAGTTTGAGCAAGTGTACGCATATGATTGTTCGAAATTTATGTCTTGTCCGGTAATACCTCGTAACCCTATTTCAGTGATAGATACGGGTTAGGGGTGTTACAGGTCATGCCTTAATTTTTTAAATTATCTATGCATTTTTAGGAAATAAATGAGGTATTGGTTTGTTGGTTAAGTGTTACTGTAACGTTTCTTGAAACCCAAGTTCAAATCTCTTCTCTCGCATTAGTTTTATTATTTTGCAAATTTTGCCTTAAACCCTAGTATGTCACACGCCTTGTTTTTTAAAATAAATATTTCAAATTATATCAAGAATGAGTTATTGGTTTGATGGTTAAGCATTAGTGAATTTATCCTTGAGGTCCTAGCTTCAATTCCCATCCCATGCAACTGATTGAACAAAACTGTCGCTCCTTTCAACTGATCGAAAAAATCATCAATTCTCGGCAAGGGATACCAATTCTCAATCGTAACCTTATTTAGTTTTTGATAATTGATACACAGTTGAGACGATCTCGCCTCAGTGATGAGTCAAGTCATTGAAGTTGCCCGATCGTAAAATTGAAGAAGTATCGTTCGAATTGAAATAAGCTGGAATTGGCTAAGAATAGGCTTTAAACAAAAGGGTTTGAAGTATTTTAAACATGATAAGTATATGGTTTCGGCTAACAAGAAATAAGGTTATATTTAAGTCGATGAATGTGGATGGAATAGAAAGGCTCAAGGTTGAAGAATGAACCAATACTATATACAGTATTGACTCGAGACTTATAAAAACACTTGAGATGGCAAATGATAGAAGATAGGATCTTGACCCGCTATCTAGGAAGATAGGAACCAAAAATTTCAATGGGGTGAACGCCACACTAGGTTTAGGAGTGATAAGTACAAAGAAACAGAATGACGCTACTTGCAAGCTAGATAAGTCAAGCCGAGTCGAAAACGAATTAAGAGAGTTGAAAAACTCACAAATGTTATAAACATTCAACAATGAGCAAAAAGTCTCCATTACATAGAAATAGCAAAGTATTTATAGTTAGAAAACTAGGCTAGTTGAATAGGCACTTTGGGTAGCCTAATGGATAGCATGCAGCAACTTAATGAGCTGAAACTTCTTGCCACCTTCCTAGAACGTCCCTTGAAGGTTCCTTGAAGCTTCCTAGCATGGTAGATGTTGACGGGTAGATTCTAGAAGCCTTCAATAAGCTTAATCTAGTTATTAATGAGCTAGACTAAGTTACGTAATGTTTACAAGTCTTTTGGTGAACCCTAGGCCTAGGAGACTGCAATAGACAGTCCATTTAGTCTTCCAATTCAGCTTAATAAATGAGCTGACAAATTGAGCTTGAGGTATTCAATGATTGAGCAGCTGAAGAACTTTGATTCACTTTATTAATTCAGCCTTGGGTAGCCGAATGAGCTCCAGCAAACTTAATGTGCATTTAGGCACACAAACAGCCTTGTGTGTGAACTCTTGGATCCAAACGGCCTTATGATATGAAAGGATAGATTTGGGTAGCCACCATGGTGTGAAAATGTTGTGAGCTGATGGGACTTAATGTGAATAGCATCTTGGCCATTGAACTCCACGAACAGCCACTTGGAGAAGCTCAAAACAGCTGCTAGTCTTTAATTCTGCATCTTTCACTTGACCAAGTTCATTCTCCTCTCTTTAATGTCGTTCCAAGCATGTACCTGCACCAAATAAATTCAGCAAATTAGTTCCCTTTTAGGACACATTAATTCGGCTTAAGACATCATAAATTCAGCTGCAGCAAAGACAAATTTAATGACTAGATTCGGCTGGACATATTAAATAATAGTAGCTAATAAATTTCTTCTAAACTTAACACATTAAAATTAGCTAATAATTATGTATGAACTAAGACACATTTAAACTCAATTAACATGTCCAGAATTCTGACACATTAAAATGCAAATTAAATTATTTGAGCTGAATTTAACTAATTTAGCTAACATACTTATTTTATTCCAGCAAATTAAAAAAGCAAGCATTGAAGAAAAATAGAAATGTGCTCAATTGAGCTAAGTTGAGCTGAATTAAGCTCAATAAGCTAGAATTCAAGTTGAATCAAGCTCAATAAGCTAGAATCGAGCTGATCAGCTTGCATAAAATTGCCATGCACGCTTAGTGAGCTGAATGAGTTTGTAATTAAGCTTCATTTTGTACTTAGGCCCCTCAAGCTTAGGCCACTCTCAATTACGCCAAGTTGTGCTGTAACATGATGCAACTAGGTTCACATCATTCCCTCCCTCTTGAAGAAAATTTGTGTAACAGCCCGTTTTTGGGTCAGATCGGAACAGTGGTTTTGGGACCACAAATCTGAAGTCAAAAATATTTATTTTATTATTTTGATAAGGTTTACAGTATGATATAATGTTTGTGACAGCCTTAAAACGACCCTAGTCGAAATGTGGTTTCGGGACCACAAAACCAAGGCATAAAAATAATTTAATATTTATTTTATTGCCTATAATGTGTGTTAACTCATGTGTGATATTTTTTATGCTTTGATTTAGAATTATAGATGTGAATTTCACTAGAAAGGACCTAGTAATAAACTTTGAAAGTATGAGGGAAATGTGTGATGACTAATTAAAGGATGCATGCAAAACAATGGACTTGCATGTCAAATTTCCCCCCCCCCATAGCTAGTGGCCGGCCATGACAAGGATTTATGGGCAAAAATCATGTCATGAAACATGTTTGGTAAATGGGTTATGATGGAAAGAATAAAATAAGGGTATGGAATAAACAATTAATGTTAGTAGATGAGAAACAAAAAAAAAAAAGTGTCCATCTTCCTCCATAGCTTGGCGAATGTCCTAAAGGAAGAAAGAAAAATTTTGTTCATCTCTTTTCACTCTCTTGTTGGCCGAAAATACTAAGGTTAAGGAAGGAGTTTTGCTTCATACTTGGTTTGGAAGAGGATTAGGAAGAGGTTGGCTAAACTTGCATCAAGATTAAGGTATGTTTGAGGTTCATGCATGTTTTTAGTTGCTAGCTTAATGTTCTTGTTAGCCCATGGTTCAAATCCTTGTTATGTCATGGGAATGAAATTCGGCCAAAGTGAATGTGGTGTTAATGCCATTGCATGTTAAATAACAAGCTTGAAAGTGATACATGTGATGGAGGATTGAAGATTCTTAGATTTTCTTTTAGCATTTTTTGAATGAGATACTAAGTTCTTTGTTTCACCATGACCAAATTGAAATGGTGTGGTGTTGTGGCATTCGCCATGATATATCCATAAGTATAATTCATGCATGTTGCATGGTAAGTAAGATTTAAGCTTTGGAAATGTGTATATATTTGGATATAAGCCACTTGAGAATTCGGCCCTTGCACCTACATGAATATATGTTTGCACATGATGGATTGGTATGACATATATACTAATTCAAAGTGTATATTTGCTTGTGATGATGTGTTGATTATGAAGTAAATAAGAGATGTGCAATGAATTACGATATGTAATGTGTTAGTAGTAAAATGTATGCTGTTTTTTTTTGTGTGGTATTAAGTGTATATTCGGCCACATGAGGGGTAATTAGTGTGCATGCATTCGGTTTGAGGCAAGCATATTGATGCCTATTCTTGGCTTAGAAAATTCGGCTAAGAGGAATATTAACTAATGTGTTGAGTTCGATTTATGATTTCGTACATATACAACTTTGATGCCTAATGTATATAAGGGCCAAGTACTTTGAACTTCACGTTGATGTTTGAATGTATTGAATTGCTTGTTGTGATGTAAAATGTGCATGACCATTGTGTATTTGAGCTAAAGGATGGCCATATGACCATTTACACTCCTTGTCATATTCGCCATAAGCTATCATGATGAGATTTTAATAAGTTAAATTTGTGTAAATTAGCTCAAGAGCAAAGGGAGCTAAATCCGATAAAGGGAAGGAAAAAGTAGTTGAATAGTCGATAAATCGCTCGACAACATCCAAGGTAAGTCTTGAGTGATGACCCTACTTGAATTATATCAAAATTATGCTCCTTGTTTGTGTGGCCATTGAGCCGAAATAGTAAAGGTTGATAGATATTTTGTGTTAGAGCTTTAGTAACGAAAATGAACTATGGACGTGTCTTGAATATTGATATATATGTAAGTGAACATTGGAAATATATCGGGCTAAGACCGAAGGCATTAAATGCGAGTTGATATATCCGGGCTAAGACCAAGGCATTCGTGCGAGTTGATATATCCGGGCTAAGACCAAGGCATTCGTGCGAGTTGATATATCCGGGCTAAGACCGAAGGCCTTTGTGCAAGTCACCAAATCCGGGTTATGACCAAGGCAATCGTCTTGAGTCGCTATATCCGGTTAACTCCGAAAGTATGTGATTGGAAGTGAGCAATCTTGCTGTGAAAATTTCAGCTTATACACTTGTGAAAATTCCAGCAATGAGGTATGTTTGTATGTGCTTGTACTAATTGAATTCTTACAAGTAAGTATCGCTAAGTTGATAAACGAGCTACCGGCCTTGGGCTAAGTTGTTCTTTTGTGTATGAACATAAGGGTTGGTGATGTGAAATAAGTATGAGTATGGGAATGTGAATTAGTAAAGTGGTTTAATTAGCCATGTGAATAAAATACCTTAGTCAAAGCTGATTTCATTGCTTGAGACTTACTAAGCATTAAAATGCTTACCCGTTGCTTTGGCTCTCTGTTTTATAGGTTTCGCTCGTTAGCTATCGGATTCGGGATCAAAGAAGTCAAGTCATCCACACTATCGAAGCCCCATTTTGGTACAAATTTTGGTTGAACTTTGAAATGGCATGTATAGGACCATCCTTTGTTGAAGGTCATGTACCTTCGGTTTGTGTAAACTTGGATAGCCATGCGAAAATGGCTTATATCGTTTTAGCATAGAACTATAATCGTTTGTATGTTGACCCTTATGAGGTATGGAATTATTTTGAAACGATTAGCCATTGGAATGGTTAATCATGATCACGCTTTGTGCTATGTATGTAAAAAGGGCCAATTGAATCATGGAAAGTATGAAATAGGTAAAGCCTACTAAAGGCAGATGCTGACAGCAGCAGTGACGTGGATGTGAAAAATCACTAAAAATAGTAGGAATGGTATTAAATAGCAAATAAATTATGTAAGTGTACCTTGATGAATCTACTTTCATATGGAAGAAACGAAATGGTCATATGAGTTATAAGTTAACAGATTTTAAAGTTCTTGTGAAATAGGGCCAGAACGGTTTCTGGATCCCCTGTTCCAACTTTGGAAAATCATTGTAAATTAACCAGAGATAATTAGGAGTCATTCCATATATGTGTAGATTCCTCTCTGAGTCTAGTTTCTATAGAAACAAACGGCATTAGTATTGAAGCCCTGTACAGGAGATATCCAATTCGTAACGCACAAAGGTCAGTGTAGTCGATCCCTACAACAGGCGAGACTTTAACTAATAAACTGTACTAATTGGCTCGACCAAAATTCTAGAAAAAATATGTAGATGGACATATGAGTCTAGTTTCAGGAAAAATTTACGGAACTGATTTTCGAGTTGTAAAACTCAAGTTATGAATTTTGGAGCGACTAGTACTCAGATTGGCAGCTTGTCTGAAAATTGTCAATAAGTGGGTTGAAGTTCTGTTAACACCTCGCGTTCGACTCGTGACGGTCTCGGGTTGGGTGTTACAATTTTATTGGTATCAGAGCTACGGTTTAGTCGATTCTAGGACTACCGTAATGCGTTTGGGGTCTAGCTATACATGCCATTTTATGTGATTATATGATAGTGTGGTGATTTCGACGTTTGAACTTGTGTTTATTTATAGTAATGGATCCCGATCCCAACCGAAGCGATAGCTGATGATGTGGAGAGTGTGGCGCTGCTCCCCGCACAAGGGACAGCGCGGCGGACTCTCAACCTGTTGCTAGCAATCCGAATGACGAGGCTAGACAAGCCTTTTATAAGCGTGATGAATGATTGGTTCAACCAATACATTCGAACTAATACTGGTGTTCCACAACCTCCATTCCCAACAAACACACCAAGCACCTACAATGCCTCCATTAATTGACCAAATAAGGTCGAATAAGCCCCAGTTGATAGAATCCGAAAACATGGGGCTACTGAATTTAAAGCTACGGATAGTGATGATGCCGAGCAAGCGAATTTTGGTTGGACAACACGATCCGGTACTCGATGAGCTATCTTGTACACCCGATGAATGCCTAAAGTGTACCATCTCCTTGCTACGTGATTACGCCTACTATTGGTGGAGTACTCGACTTGTTGTGCCCGCGAACAAGTAACTTGGGAGTTCTTCCAAACCGAGTTTGGAAAAAGTATATCGATCGAGATTTATGGACCAAAAGCGAAAGGAATTTCTCGAACTTAAACAAGGTTCCATGTCGGTTACCGACTATGAACGAAAATTCGTGAGGCTTAGCCAGACGCTGCGAGAATGCATTTCTTGAAGTCGTGATGTGTAAACGCTCAAGATGGACTGAATGATGAGATAAAGCTGTATGTTGGCATTTTGGAAATCGAGAGTTTGTGACTCTCGTCGAGCGAGCGATGCAAAGCCGAGGAGTTTAGTATGGAGAAAAGGAAAGCGAAGCGGGAGCAAGGAGTTTCAGAAGAGGTATTCGGGAAGCCCTTCCAACAGTCATCAAAGAAACTTAGAGATGGCTTAGGCCGATCTAGAGACACTTCGGGCTTTTCTAGACGAGATCGCGATCGACCCCTGTGACCACACGAATCACTTGATCGCCGATGAGTGGGAATGATCGACGAGAGAGGACTGAGTGCGATGATTGTGGCAAATGGCATTTTGGAAGCTTTAGATTCCGTGACCGCTCTGTTACAAGTGTGGATCAGTTGACCACTTCATTAAAGATTGCAGAGGTTGTGCGAGCAGAATGTAGATCGAGTGGGAAACCGGGTACTACCACTGCTCGAGGTAGACCATCTGGAAATACGGGCAAGGCTAGTGGTGGTCAGAGAGGATCTAGAGATGCTGCGACCAGATCCGAGGCTCGCGCTCCAGCTAGGACTTATGCTATCTGGCAGACGCGAGGATGCCTCCTCGCCAGATGTTATTACGGGTACTTTCACTCTCTTTGATACTAATGTGATTGCTTTGATTGACCCTGGTTCTACTCATTCTTATATATGCGAAACCTTAGCATCCAGTAAGACTTTGCCTATTGAGTCTACTGAGTTCGTAATTCGGGTGTCAAATCCTTTGGGTCGTTATGTGCTGGTCGACAAAGTGTGTAAGAAATGCCCCCTAGTAATTCGAGGTACTGTTTTTCCCGGACTTGATGCTTTTGCCGTTCGATGAATTTGATGTTATTCTTGGGTTGGATTGGTTGACCGTGCATGATGCGGTTGTGAATTGCAAAAGCAAGACTATTGATTTGAGATGCACAAACAACGAGATGATCCGAGTTGAGTCTACGAACTTGAAGGGGTTGCCAGCTGTAATATCATCAATGTTGGCCCAGAAATATGTAAGAAAAGGGTGTGAAGCATACCTTGCGTATGTACTTGATGATAAGGAGTTAGGAATAGAACCCAAACTGTGCGGTGGTTTGTGAATACCGGACGTTTTTCAGAAGAATTGCGGGTTTGCCACTGTCGGGAGATAGAGTTTGGCATTGAGCTTGTACCAGGACCACACCGATTTCGATAGCTCCATATCGTATGGCACCAACGGAATTAAAGGAGTTGAAAGCTCGGTTGCAAGAGTTGATGGATAGAGGTTTTGCTCGCCTTGAGTTTTTCACCTTGGGGTGCACCGGTGTTGTTTGTGAAAAGAAGGACGGAACCATGAGGTTGTGCATCGACTATCGTCGACTTAATAAAGTGACAATAAAGAACAAGTATCCGTTACCACGTATCGATGATTTGTTCGATCAATTGAAGGAGCCTCGGTGTTCTCAAAAATAGATTTGAGATCGGGCTATTATCGATTCTTGAATCCGAGATTCGGACATACCCAAAACCGCCTTGAGCGAGATATGGTCACTACGAGTTCTTAGTGATGCCGTTTGGGCTCACTAATGCCCTCGCGGTATTTATGGATTTGATGAATCGGATCTTGGATCATATTTGGATCGGTTCAGTAGTTGTGTTCATCGGCGACATCTTGGTCTATTCAAGAGATGAGACCGAACATGCGAGCACCGAGATTAGTGTTGCAAATTTTACGGGATAGCGGTTATATGCTAAGTTTAGCAAGTGTGAGTTCGGTTAAGAGAGGTTAGCTTCTTGGGTCACGTGGTATCTGATCGGTATTCGAGTCGACCCAAGCAAAATTTCAGCCATACTTAAGCGGAAACCTCCAAGAAATATTCTCGAGGTTCGAGCTTTTTGGGACTTGCGGTTACTACCGACGGTTTGTAAAAGGATTCTCGATGATAGCCACACCCATGACTTAAACCGCTTGAGAAAGATGTCAAGTTTGAATGGACGGAAAAGTGTCGAAAAGTTTTGACCAATTGAAAACTCATTTGACGGAAGCTCAAGATTACTAAATCTGACCGAATCGGCAAAGAGTTTGTCATCTATAGTGACGCCTCCTACTTGGGTTAGGTTGCGTATTGATGCAAGAAGGTCGAGTTGTGGCCTATGCGTCGAGACAATTAAAGCCACATGAGAAAAATTATCCGACCCATGATCTCGAATTGGTCGCCATCGTATTCGCCTTAAAGATATGGCGACATTACTTATTTGGTGAGAAGTGCCATGTGTATTCGGATCACAAAAGTCTCAAATATTTGATGACTCAAAGAGACTTAAATCTGCGACAAAGACGTTGGCTCGAGTGTTAAAGGATTATGAGCTGGTCATTGACTATCACGGGAAAGGCTAATGTGGTTGCGGATGCCTTAAGCCGAAATCACCTTTGTTTTGCTTCTGACGATGAATGTACACTTGTCTATCCTACCCGACAATGTGTTAGTAGCGAATTAACACCAAACCATTGTTGACTCATCAAATTCGTGAAGCTCGAGAAAGTTGATGAGGAGTTGCGTGCAAAACAATTTGAGTGTGTTCGAACAAGGAATCGGAGTTTCAAATTGATGATGACGATTGTTTGAGGTTCGAAGTCGTTTGTGTGTTCCAAAGAATTGAACTTATTTCGATAATTCGAACGAAGCTCATTGTAGCCGAATGGCAATCCACCCGGGAGTACGAAGATGTACAATGAGTTGAAACGTCGGTTTTGGTGGCATGGTATGAAACGAGACATCTCGACTTTGTTGCAAGATGTTTAATATGTCAACAAGTGAAAGCGGAGCATCAAGTGCCTTGAGGTTACTTGACCGATCACGATACCCGAGTGGAAATGGGATCGAGTCACAATGGACTTTGTGTCCGGATTGCCGTTGTCGACAAGTAAGAAGGATGCAATTTGGGTTATTATTGATAGACCGACTAAGTCGGCTCACTTTATCCCTGTGCGTATGGATTTTCATTGGATAAACTAGCTGAATTGTACGTTTCTCGATTGTGAGATTACACGGGTACCGATTTACATTGTGTCGGATAGAGATCCGAGGTTCACCTCGCGATTTTGGAAGAAATTACAAGAAGCATTGGGCACCAAGTTGCATTTCAAGACCGCCTTTCACCCCAAACCGATGGTCAATCCGGCGTATAATTCGGATACTTGAGGATATGTTGAGATGTTGCATCCTCGAGTTCGATGGTTCGTGGGAGCGGTACCTACCTTTGATTGAATTCGCTTACAACAATAGTTTTCAATCAAGTATTAAGATGGCGCCTTACGAGGCTTTGTACGGGCGTAAATGCCGTACACCATTGTTTTGGACCGAGCTCGGTGAGAACAAAATTTTGGAGTGGATTTGATTAAAGATGCTGAACAGAAAGTAAAAGTAATCCGTGAAAATCTGAAGATAGCCTCCGATCGTCAGAAATCGTATGCGGATTTGAAACGAAAGGACATTGAGTATCAGGTGGGAGATAAAGTGTTTCTTAAAGTTTCGCCGTGGAAAAAGATACTCAGATTCGGCCGTAAGGGCAAGTTGAGCCCGAGATTCATTGGGCCGTACGAAATCTCCGAACGAGTTGGCCCAGTTGCGTATCGTTTGATCTTGCCCCGAACTTGAAAAGATTCTAGCGTCTTCCATGTTTCAATGCTTGACGCTATAGATCTGATCCGTCGCACGTAATTAGTCCATCGAGGTTGAAATTCAAGCCGATATGAGTTATGAAGAAGAACCGATTCGTATCCTAGCTCGTGAAATGAAAGAGTTGCGAAACAAAAGGTTCCGCTAGTGAAAGTGTTATGGCTCAAACACGGGATAGAAGAAGCTACTTGGGAACCCGAGAACTCTATGAAAGAGCAATATCCAAACCTATTTACGGTAAGATTTTCGGGACGAAAATTTCTAAAGTGGGGAGAGTTGTGACAGCCTTAAAACGACCCTAGTCGAAATGTGGTTTCGGGACCACAAAACCAAGGCATAAAAATAATTTAATATTTATTTTATTGCCTATAATGTGTGTTAACTCATGTGTGATATTTTTATGCTTTGATTTAGAATTATAGATGTGAATTTCACTAGAAAGGACCTAGTAATAAACTTTGAAAGTATGAGGGAAATGTGTGATGACTAATTAAAGGATGCATGCAAAACAATGGACTTGCATGTCAAATTTCCCCCATAGCTAGTGGCCGCCATGACAAGGATTTATGGGCAAAAATCATGTCATGAAACATGTTTAGTAAATGGGTTATGATGGAAAGAATAAAATAAGGGTATGGAATAAACAATTAATGTTAGTAGATGAGAAACAAAAAAAAAAGTGTCCATCTTCCTCCATAGCTTGGCCGAATGTCCTAAAGGAAGAAAGAAAAATTTTGTTCATCTCTTTTCACTCTCTTGTTGGCGAAAATACTAAGGTTAAGGAAGGAGTTTTGCTTCATACTTGGTTTGGAAGAGGATTAGGAAGAGGTTGGCTAAACTTGCATCAAGATTAAGGTATGTTTGAGGTTCATGCATGTTTTTAGTTGCTAGCTTAATGTTCTTGTTAGCCCATGGTTCAAATCCTTGTTATGTCATGGGAATGAAATTCGCCAAAGTGAATGTGGTGTTAATGCCATTGCATGTTAAATAACAAGCTTGAAAGTGATACATGTGATGGAGGATTGAAGATTCTTAGATTTTCTTTTAGCATTTTTTGAATGAGATACTAAGTTCTTTGTTTCACCATGACCAAATTGAAATGGTGTGGTGTTGTGGTATTCGCCATGATATATCCATAAGTATAATTCATGCATGTTGCATGGTAAGTAAGATTTAAGCTTTGGAAATGTGTATATATTTGGATATAAGCCACTTGAGAATTGGCCCTTGCACCTACATGAATATATGTTTGCACATGATGGATTGGTATGACATATATACTAATTCAAAGTGTATATTTGCTTGTGATGATGTGTTGATTATGAAGTAAATAAGAGATGTGCAATGAATTACGATATGTAATGTGTTAGTAGTAAAATGTATGCTGTTTTTTTTTGTGTGGTATTAAGTGTATATTCGGCCACATGAGGGTAATTAGTGTGCATGCATTCGGTTTGAGGCAAGCATATTGATGCCTATTCTTGGCTTAGAAAATTCGCTAAGAGGAATATTAACTAATGTGTTGAGTTCGATTTATGATTTCGTACATATACAACTTTGATGCCTAATGTATATAAGGGCCAAGTACTTTGAACTTCACGTTGATGTTTGAATGTATTGAATTGCTTGTTGTGATGTAAAATGTGCATGACCATTGTGTATTTGAGCTAAAGGATGGCCATATGACCATTTACACTCCTTGTCATATTCGCCATAAGCTATCATGATGAGATTTTAATAAGTTAAATTTGTGTAAATTAGCTCAAGAGCAAAGGGAGCTAAATCCGATAAAGGGAAGGAAAAAGTAGTTGAATAGCCGTCGAAATCGCTCGACAACATCCAAGGTAAGTCTTGAGTGATGACCCTACTTGAATTATATCAAAATTATGCTCCTTGTTTGTGTGGCCATTGAGCCGAAATAGTAAAGGTTGATAGATATTTTGTGTTAGAGCTTTAGTAACGAAAATGAACTATGGACGTGTCTTGAATATTGATATATATGTAAGTGAACATTGGAAATATATCGGGCTAAGACGAAGGCATTCGTGCGAGTTGATATATCCGGGCTAAGACCGAAGGCATTCGTGCGAGTTGATATATCGGGCTAAGACCAAGGCATTCGTGCGAGTTGATATATCCGGGCTAAGACCGAAGGCCTTTGTGCAAGTCACCAAATCCGGTTATGACCGAAGGCAATCGTCTTGAGTCGCTATATCCGGTTAAATCCGAAAGTATGTGATTCGAAGTGAGCAATCTTGCTGTGAAAATTTCAGCTTATACACTTGTGAAAATTCCAGCAATGAGGTATGTTTGTATGTGCTTGTACTAATTGAATTCTTACAAGTAAGTATCGCTAAGTTGATAAACGAGCTACGGCCTTGGGCTAAGTTGTTCTTTGTGTATGAACATAAGGGTTGGTGATGTGAAATAAGTATGAGTATGGGAATGTGAATTAGTAAAGTGGTTTAATTAGCCATGTGAATAAAATACCTTAGTCAAAGCTGATTTCATTGCTTGAGACTTACTAAGCATTAAAATGCTTACCCGTTGCTTTGGCTCTCTGTTTTATAGGTTTCGCTCGTTAGCTATCGGATTCGGGATCAAAGAAGTCAAGTCATCCACACTATCGAAGCCCCATTTTGGTACAAATTTTGGTTGAACTTTGAAACGGCATGTATAGGACCATCCTTTGTTGAAGGTCATGTACCTTCGGTTTGTGTAAACTTGGATAGCCATGCGAAAATGGCTTATATCGTTTTAGCATAGAACTATAATCGTTTGTATGTTGACCCTTATGAGGTATGGAATTATTTTGAAACGATTAGCCATTGGAATGGTTAATCATGATCACGCTTTGTGCTATGTATGTAAAAAGGGCCAATTGAATCATGGAAAGTATGAAATAGGTAAAGCCTACTAAAGGCAGATGCTGACAGCAGCAGTGACGTGGATGTGAAAATCACTAAAAATAGTAGGAATGGTATTAAATAGCAAATAAATTATGTAAGTGTACCTTGATGAATCTACTTTCATATGGAAGAAACGAAATGGTCATATGAGTTATAAGTTAACAGATTTTAAAGTTCTTGTGAAATAGGGCCAGAACGGTTTCTGGATCCCTGTTCCAACTTTGGAAAATCATTGTAAATTAACCAGAGATAATTAGGAGTCATTCCATATATGTGTAGATTCCTCTCTGAGTCTAGTTTCTATAGAAACAAACGGCATTAGTATTGAAGCCCTGTACAGGAGATATCCAATTCGTAACGCACAAAGGTCAGTGTAGTCGATCCCTACAACAGGCGAGACTTTAACTAATAAACTGTACTAATTGGCTCGACCAAAATTCTAGAAAAAATATGTAGATGGACATATGAGTCTAGTTTCAGGAAAAATTTACGGAACTGATTTTCGAGTTGTAAAACTCAAGTTATGAATTTTGGAGCGACTAGTACTCAGATTGGCAGCTTGTCTGAAAATTGTCAATAAGTGGGTTGAAGTCTGTTAACACCTCGCGTTCGACTCCGGCGACGGTCTCGGGTTCGGGGTGTTACAATGTTCATGTGAAAATTTTTTAAAGAAATTTTACCGTTTGAGTGGTTAATTTGAAAAAAAGAACTAAATCGCGTAAAGCGTAAAAGTTGAATTCTATAAGTTAAAGGTATTAAATGGCTATGGAATTAAATAGAGAAGGTCCTTATGTGGTAAATAGCCCATTTATGAGATAGTGGCTGTTAGTGGAGTGGCATTTGGTGTATTTAGTAATATTTTTAAAGGGTAAAAAGGTAAAAAGGTAATTAAAGTTAATAATAAATAAAATAAATGCCAAAACCATGTTATATTTCTTCATCTTCAACTGGATATAGAGAAAATATTAGCCATGGTTGTGTTTTAGGGTTCAACATCTTCATGGCTCAATTTGTAAGTGTTTTGAGCTCGGTTTTTAATGATTTTTATGTTTTTGTGATCGTTGCTTCGTGTTCTAGCTAGCCCGCACCCTAATTTCTGAATTTCTTGATGAATTTTTGAGTTTTCATTGATGATAGCTTGATGTTTTTGAGTGTTGATGTCGGAAAATAAATCATTGTTGTTAGATTAACAAGTTTTATAAAGTGATTTTAAGTAAAAATGTCAATTTTGGACCAAATTATATAAGGTGGAAATTTAGTGGTTAAAATGTGAAATAAATTGAAAATATGGGCTGATAGTAATATATGGAAAATTCGGCTAGCTTGGGTTTGTGTTTAATTTCATGAAATTGTGATTTTAAGTGATAAAGACTAAATTGCAAAAATGTGAAATAATAGGGGCAAAAATGTAATTTTGCCAAAATATGTAAATTGTGTTAAATTGAATGAAATATTGATTAAATAAGTAAATTTTGATATTATATAGATTGAGATAATCGAGAATTGGATCTAGAACGGGGGAAAAATAAAGTACCGGACTAATTGATCCGTTCCGTCATTTTAACGATCGAGGTAAGTTTGTATGTAATAAGCATTGTTAAATTTATGATTTTAATTCTTTGATATTATATAAATTTTATATGCGTGACTATTGTTATGTTTAACGACATATCGGCTAAAAAAAATGGCACTTAGTGTGCGGTTCGAAATAGCTTCGACTAAATGTGGCACTTGGTGTGAGATTGGAGATAGCTTCGGCTATATATGTATATGGCACTTAGTGTGGAAAACATTAAGAATGGCACTTGGTGTGTGAGATATTGAGTATAGCACTTAGTGTGCGAGACATCGAAGATGCAACGGCATTACGGATATGTATGAAATGGTAAGGATCAGTACAGGTATGTACAAGAGTTATGATGCATCTTTGTAACGAAGTAAATAAGTAAGTCATATTTATGAGAATGATTTTGTGATGACCTTGTGACTATGGGTCCATGCTTATGTTGTATAAATATGTATTTATACCATGATGGTTGAAATAATTGGTGGAGGTGTGATGAGCTTAGTTATCATCATTTTTGTACTAAAACTGTTTTGGACAGTAGCTATAGCCAACTTTGAAAATTCACAAAAAATTGTGGAAATATATTTAGAGGATGAATAAAATATTAAATTAGAGCTTATTGAGTCTATTTTTACATAGAAGAAACGGTGTACACAAAAGAATTTCAAATTATGAGATATTTGAATTTTTGTGAGACAGGTTCAGAATGATCTCGGAATCCCCTATTCTGATTTTAGAAAATAATTAAAACTGTAAAAAAATAATTATGGGTTATAGTTTATATTCTTAGAATCTTTGATGAGTATATTTTTTGAAGAAACAAACTAGGACATCATTCAAATTCTTTATGAGGATATAATTAATTTTTAGTGAAGAGGGGTCAGAACTGTTGGACAGTGAAAAATGGTTACATTTGAAGAATAAACTGTAATTATTAGCTAAACCAAAAATTATATAAATTTTATGGTAAGAATATATGTGAGTCTAGTTTCAGATAAAATTAACATATGTTAATTTGGAGCTCCATAGCTCCAGAAATAAATAATTTAACGACTATGACTCGAGTAGACAGCTTGACTGGAATTTTAACAAACAGTGGAATAATATGCAATTATAATTGTGATACCTTGAGAACATGTTGTAAGAATTTGGAAAAAGAATATTAGTAAATTGCTTATTATTGTCATATGAACTTACTAAGCTTTATAGCTTACCCCCTCCCTTTTCATCTCTTATAGGTTTATATAGCTAGCTCGGGCTGGAGATCGCCGGAGATTCAATCACACTATCAACCTATCATTTGGGATATAAGTATTCAAATACTTAAGTCTATGGCATGTATAGGAGCTCTATATTTGTAATTATGTCAATGCTAATGTGGCCAAATGTGTTTGCCTATAATGGTTATAGTCTAATTTATATATAACCATGAATGATGGCTTATGCTAATCATAAGATTATTCATGTGTATTTGCCGATGTTTTATGGTGTGATCATGTTGTTTGATATGGATGAATGTGTTCATACGACTTAAGTACTTGATGATTGATTTTGGCATAATTGGCATATGGATAAATTATACCATAAGTGTGAAATGTGAAAAATATATTAATGATAATCTCGGTATGAAAGTTGTTATGATTAATCTTGATAAAGTTTGGTGCCTTGTGTATGCGTAAGTTTTTATGAGAATGTCATGCATAACCCGTATTTATGATTATCAAGTGTTGATTTATGCCATGTTGGATGCCATTGAGATATGTGAGTGTGCATGTGTTGTGAGGGTGGCAAAATGGCTTGGAAAATAACCTAGCATTTGTCCATAGGTAGACACACGGGCGTGTATTTTGGCCTGTGCCTCTACTTTGGTGATGACATCATAAATAAAGAGTTACACGGGCTCAGGACATGGGCGTGTCTCAAGCCACATGAGCATCTATGACCACACGGCCTACCCACACGGGCGTGTGACCCTATTTGATGATGAAATTTTCTAAGTTTTCCCAAAAGATTTCAAAGTTTCCAGTTTAGTCCCGAATCATCTTTGATACGTGTTTAGGGCCTCATAAGCCCGTTTAAGGGACGTTATACATATGTATGAATTTTTTTATTTGAATGAAATTTTATGGCCCGATTTTATGTGATTGTTTTGTTTAAGTCTGGTAATGCCTCGTATCCTGTCCCGGCCTCGGACATGGGTAAGCAGTGTTACAATTTGTCCTCAAATCGGGCCATTTGCTTGAGAAATATTTTTCAAGTTCACAAACCTTTTTGTTCATGATCCGGACAAAATCGTTTCCAAAACTCTGAGAACCACAAATGTTTCAAGAAGAAAACGAGTTATTTTCACGCCTTCCCTCTTTAAGAGGGAACCGTTCCAAAGCGTCACTTACAAACAACTAGATTAGATGTCAACTTTTTATCACACAAATTCAAATTTTGTTTGTGCTGTTTTAATCTTGTTTCATCATGGAACTTGCCAACACCATACAAATCATGAGAAAAATTCTTCAAACCATACAGACTCATGCTGTAACACCCCAAAACTTAGATATTTATTTATATATGTTGTGTTGCATAAATATATGCTTGCTTCAGTGTTTAAGTGTCTTGGGAAGTACCTGAGAAGTCTTGGGTTCAAGCTTGGGCATTTGTAAGAATTTTTGTTTTTAAGAAATAAACCTTTACCTTTATTTAGTAGGCTTTTAAATTAATGTGAGTAAAACATGACAAAAAGGGCTTGCTAGCCTAGTGGTAAGTGGCGTGTAAAGTGTGCCTTGGAGTCTAAGGTTCGAGGCTTGGCAATGCAGAAGGAACATTTTATTTTGCTACAAGTGTTGTGGAAGTGTCCTAGGTTGACCGAAGTTGAGGTGTTTGAAAAGTGTTTGAATAGGTGGTTGATGAGATAATGGTAGAGTGATTTTAGGAGGACTATGTGGGATTTGAAGGTGGTAGAATTGTGCTTAAATTGTGTAGTAGGTACAAAAAATCTCGGCTAAGTCAGTCTTCCCTCAAAATTTTAGGTTTTGGAAGCTCTTTCCCTTTTTGCGTTTTGGACTTTTTCTCCTGGGGTGCCGAAATTGTGCTAGAAACTTTGTATTTCTCTCTTTTTCTCTTGTGTTGTTGTGACCGAATATTGTTGACCACTCGGGTAACTTTCACTTTTGGTATATCTCAGGTTGCTCTTCTTTGTAGAGCCTCTTTGGATCGACTTCTCTTTTTCCCTTCTCTTGTAGCAAATCGCTCCCTCTCGTGCTCTCCTTTTTGCCCTTAACCGAATACCAATCTTTCCCTCTTATTCAGTTTTCATCAATCACCATTTCCTTTTGTTGATACATTTGGCTGATACTCCCTTCTCTGTCTCCTAGACCCTTCGATTGTTGCTAACTAATTCTTTTCCTTCTCCTTTTGCTCGCTTGCCAAATACCTCATTCTTCTACTCTCCTCTTGTAATCCTTCCATCTTAATACTTTAATCGTACTGCATATACCTCTCCCCAGTTTTTTTCGACTTTTGCAAGTGTTCTTTGATAAATCGGTAAGTACACATGACTCTCTCTTGTTTCTCTCTACCGGTATGATCTTTCATCTAACATCTTCTTTCCTTTTCCAGTTACTGCTAGGGGTGCGCCTCTTTCTATGTACTTTTGACTTATGTGGGTGAGGGTCGATTGTTCCTTTCTCCCATTCTGGACTCTACGTTTTCAGTAAATGACCTTTCGATGAGTTCAAACTGTTCTTTTGTTTATGTAGGTAGTCTCTAAGGCATAAGGATTAGGCTCTTGCAACGAAGTAAGTGGGCAAGCCTAAATCGACTGAACTAGACAAGTGTTAGGTAATACTATGCATAAGGGCTTTGATTAAGGGTCGCTCTAACTCGATTGTTAGGCTACTAACCGAAGCTTTTGTTGATATTGGTTGGAGTGCTCGTGGTTTAGTTGTGCATTTTCATAATCAGGTGTGTAATCAAACAACTATCATCGTAACTCGGCAAAAGCCAGAATAGGTGACCGTCGACCCTACACAAGCACTCGCTCGTGTGATAATCCGAATGCATAAACGTGGGCGTTTGATCGTAGGGGCCACCATGAGCAATTTCATGGGTTTGGACTGCTTTGGGCCACGTAGGGCAGAAATAGGCCATGTGGGCCCCACGAGCTCGCGTTTAACACCCCAAACCCGACCCAGACGTTATGGCTGAATCTGGTGTGTCACATTGAAGTGTTTTAGCGAAAACCGTGTTTTCATTAAAAACCCTTCCTTGAAAAAAAATACAAACCCTTAATAAACTTATTAAACTCTCTTTTCAATAAAAAAAACATGTTTATAACATATGATTTTATGAAAACCTGTCATTTTAAAATTTAGTTGCGGAAACGTAGTATAAGAAAAAGCTATGGTTTAGAAAAATCCATGTTCAACTTCTCATAACTATAACGCATAAAAATAATAATCCACATAATAACAAAAAGGAAGCCTTATTACATTCTGGTCCAAAAAGTACTTAATAAAATAAAGAACTTATATGCTTTTAAAAGAGAAACAAGTCCAAGTTGTCTTGCTAGCTGGCCACCCAGAGTCCCTCCAAACATCGAACCTTCTACTACGCATCACCTGAAATAAAATAAAAGAAGGGGTGAGTTTTTGCAAACTCAGTGTGTACAACCCTCGACAAGTAACAAGCATTCAATATTCACCAAACATCAAACATGCAATGCAATGCTGTGCAATCCCATCCTAATAATCCATCTGCTACACACCAGCTTCATCCCCCGATACACATCATGTGGGGATATAAATATCGACCCACCCAACCGATACACATCCATAGTAGCCCGGTTGCGGAACCACATTCATTTATACATTGGGCTTAAAAGCCGCCGGTGGATCCACGATTGTCAAGCAACCATGCGATCCTCATATACTTCCTCCGTTCCATATTTCCCAACCCATATGCAACCTAAGCAGAATATCATATGTATTAAGCAGATAAGCATGTCATATCCATAAAACTTACTTTCAACATATAAGGGTATTTTGGTCATATTTGCCCTTAGGGCATTTCGGTAATTTTCCCATTATTACGGTTTTCACCAACCTTGGCCCATTAACAAATCCTATGAGCTAACATGAACGAATACTATGCACCAGGTAGGATTCCAAAAAAGAAGAGGTGAGTCATTAAGACCGCTTAAGTACCAAGATCTCCCTAGAGCCAATCCTAGATATGCATATACCCGTTGCCATACCCTAACCCTATGACTTGTCCACGGTTGCATTAAATTAATTAAGTTTTATGTAGTCATCATATACTAGACCCAAAACCCCTTACAAAGCCCAAACAAATTCACATACCTGTATATGGCCACTAGACCCAATTATATTCACATGGCCCGTTAGGCCCAAATCACATTTATATGGCCCTTTAGGCCCCAATCACATTATATTCATGCTCACATATGAATTTCTATCACATAACATCAATGATCAATTTTTGGCCTATTATGGGCCTAATAGCCCATCAGGCCTATTAAGCCCATTCTGGCCCAGTTGGCCAATTCACAGCCCAAGTCCATGGAGTCGCCAATGGGCCTCAGAAAACCCGTTGGCTTCCCCCTTACGAGTGTTCGTGCACTCGCAAGACTACCGTAGCCAAACTTTCAACTTTTTGGCTTTTCAGCATTTCGACTTTTGCCGATCTGCTTGTGTGTGCAGCGTAAGTAAACACCTGGTAAGCAAGCCTGCTGCGATTCCCTTAGTTACCAACTTACAAACGATATCACCCTTCTATTAATCATATGCTTAACACATATTTTACCTAAAAAAAAACTGAAACCTCACCTTAACCTTACCTTGAACACCAATCCCTAATAGTTTTTCCTTGATCATGTACTCCTTAGATCTGCATTAATCTTACTCATTAAAACCAAATATAGGGAACTAGCATCCAACATAATTCACCCCCTTATCTCACTTAAGACCATTCGGCCAACCTTAGCCAATAAGAGAGGAATACTTACCAAAATCACAAAACACCTAAGGAGCAATTCGGTAGAGAGCTAAAACCTGAGATCCGATACTAATTCCCTACCAAAGTTGATTAAAAAGTGTGAGGTAGGGGAGTAATCGGTATTAACAATACTAGCTGAAAAAGAGATAAGGTACTTACCCTAAAAGAGTAATCGGCCTAAGGGAGATTTGGCTTTTCGGCTTTTAAACTGATATGGTGAATAAGGTTTATTTGGCACAAATTAAAGGAGAAGGGCAGAAGAAGGAATCGGCTAACCCAAAGGGTAAATCAAAAGAGATCTGAGGAGAGAAAGAATGGCAAAAGAATCAACTAGCAAAGATGGAAAAGACAATCAGCACTAAAAAAAATGAAGAATTTAGTATTAGCCTAGGATCCCAAACTCAGCACATATTTAGAGCCTCTAGCCAAATTGCCTGACCCTCAATTCCCAATTCAGCTCCATCACTTCCCCCTCATCATCTCCTCGTTTTTCTCTCTGATAACTCCCGAATCTATCTCCTAAATTTTCTCTTCTGAACACTCTCCTTAGAGTCCATCTTCACGCCACTTCCAACCTTCTAGAAGGCCAAAATTAAACTCCTAAAAATAATAAGCTAGGATTCGAACCTCAGATCTCCTTGCTAGCCACTAACGCCACCTCTCTACACCCTAAGTGGCTTCACTTAGCCACTCCTCCACAAGGCTTTTTGATGCCATTTTTCCTATCTTTATTTAAAAGCCCAACTACTCCCAACCCTGATACTTTTAATAATTAAATTAAAATTCCTCCACCAGAAAACTCGAACCCAGAACTTCTCCAACAAACCTAGATACTTCAAATTCCTTAAACCCTTAAAGCCAACAAGTCATTTGTCATTTTCTTGCACACTTAAAAACTTTATGAAACCTAAAGCCCAAAGCCCAATTCATCTAGGCCCAAAATTCAGGGCATTACATCGCGGGCCCACACGGGTAAACCAAACGGACGTGTGGAGATTATTGGGCCAGGTTGTGTAGTTTACACGGCCAAGGCCATTTTTAGGCTTAGTGGGCCACACTGGCGTATGGGCCCACATAGTCCTACATTATGGGCCTTGGGCCCGTTTTCACTGTTTAACTATTAAGGTTGCACGGGTCGCCCAATACGACTGTGGACCTACTAATGGGTCGGTAAGCATACCTAGACCCCAAAATTTATATATGACTATTATGCCCCTACGAGATGTATGACTATATTGAGCTTGCCATTTTATATACATTGCATACATGTATGATATTATGATACATTGCATGGGGATGGGTTATTATGATTGGAGGAAGTGTATTGTACTGGCACTCTGCTGTAATTTCTGTTTAGTGCCGCAACCGGTGTTATTTTTAGTGTGTAGGGATGGGTGGGTTGATTTTATCCCCCCAAATGGTGTGTAAGGCCGGACGGAGTTGTGTGTAGAGGCTGGTTGGGTAGGATTTCTGAATATATATCTGTCCTTTGATCGCGACTGAGCTAGGCTACGGCCTGCACTAATTCTGATACTGTAATGGGCTAAGGCCCTAACTGAAATTAAACCGTTACTGAGACGGGCTTAGGCCCAGACTGTAAATGCTTCCTGTACGACTGATTGTTGTTAAGGGATTACACATTGAGTTTTCATAAACTCACTCTTCTGTTTTCTGTGTAGGTAATCCTTAGGCGGATTGGTGCTGTGAGGGACTCGAAGGTGGCCACACAACTGCATTGCTTCCATTTTTAACTTTTAATTTATAAGTAATTTAATTTGGGTATTTGTTTTATAATAAGGTCTCTTTAAGTTTTTATTTTAATTTGGGATTTATTACTTTGATTTAAATCTGTTAGAAGTAGGCCGCAGATTTTTTGAAAAAAGAAAAAATGTTTTTTTCCAGACCACCATGCTTACGCAACAAACATTGTTTAAAGTGTAACAACAATCTAATATGATTAAAATTTTGCTAAAATGACTTGAGTTTTAACAATGAACAAGATATCCTAAAAAATTTGTCAAGATCACAAAGTGGTTATAATATAGAATAGATTTTCAACAAAATTATATTTTCTAAAAAACAATTCAATGTGACATCGCAGATTCGGCCATAACGTCTAAGTCGGGTTTAGGGTGTTACACACACAAACATGGGAATTTCATACTACAGATAAAAAAAATTCAAATTTTCATCACACACGAGCAAACTAGGAATTTCACATGTCAACTTTTTATCACAAAGGACCAAATTTTGCTCGGGCTGATTTAATCTTACTTTATGCACAATCTTGCCAATGTCATACTCATGAGCAGGAAAACGCTTCATATTACTAAGTAAAACAAAATCATCATCAATCAAATTATGATTATCAACCACAACCTAAGTCTCCGACTTTCTCATCAATACCATTCAAACGAAATTGTTGAGACTCAAATAACATCAAAACTTTACCTGACTTACCTCTAGACGCTTGTGGACTAAGGTTATTGATGTTCTTACCTGTCTCAATCAATCGAAATCGCCTCTCACTGAAAAGGAAAGGAAGCTGGAATTTGTCAATCAATTCTTCAAAAACCTGAGAAGAAACAACACGAGGAAAATCACATATTGGTTAGTGGAAACATTCCTCACTTGTTCTGCTCACTATCATCCTTTTCTTTTGTTTCCTTTTCATCGGCAACACTCGTTTCTTCCATACTATCTTTTATCTTTTCAATCGCAATTTCTTTTTCAATTTTCTTTTTCTTCTCACATTCTTTTTTTTCTCTTAATCTCTTTTTTCTCTCTTTCGTTCTCTTTTTCTTTGATTTCTCTTTTTCTTCTCTCGATTTCATTCCATATTCACTCATTTTCTCGCATCAACATTTCTTGTCTCTCTTTTCTTTGTCTTTTTGCCTCGCTCTTTCATTACAATATGAAGATGATACAAATGAATCAGAATGACAAGTTTTTCATTAAAAGGAAGGGAAAACATCTACGTGTGGGTCACGATCAACTCTTCATGAATGATCCTCCGTGGATGAGTACATTGATGAATATGAAACTCATTTACCTTTTCATGATTGATCCTTCTTGGATGAGTTCTTTGGTGCATACAAAGAATTACTTATGCTTTCTCATTTGCTACCTCGAAAGGCTTCAAACTTGTGGTTTTCTTTACTCCAACTTGAATCCCATGAAGAATAGGAACCAAGTCATGGCTCTCTCCTAATTGAATCTTTTTGCTCTTTTTGCACAAAGGACTCCTTCAAGAATCTTCCTTCTACTGGATCCAATCTTTTAAGCATGGGTTCTAGTTTCCGTTTGAGCATTTGGTCCATCTCATGAATAAATGTATGATATGTTGGATCGGACAAAACACCGTCATCATCAATAATACTTTCAGTTTTTCTTGGCATTTTGTTTAATCACACAACAAATCTCACACTTCTCTTACAAAGAAAAATTCATACAATTTGGCTTTTAATCTATCGATTAGTCTCACCTCAGTTTTTCCTTTTTCCGCTTTATTCTCTTCTCGAAGTTCGCAGAAGACTCATTTAAAGTTAAAAGCAAGCTTAGGGGTCAGTTTCAAATGGTTAACAAGGGTAGATGATGTTTGGGTGTAAGGTGGGCTAAAAGAAAAATATAGGGTGCTTGAGTGTGGTGAAATGGTGTTGGTTTCGGGTGAAGAGGACTTTAGTAGATCGAGAAAATAGAATTGACCACTTCAAACACTTTTTTTTTAAACTTTCGAATTTCCTTTTTTTTTGCTTTTTTGTACTACAATATGCTGAAAAATATATATGTTTGATTTTTTTTCAATTTTTTTTCAATTTTTTAATAAACACTTACTCTGGAAACTTTAGAACGTTGATACTCCTCAATTTTTCTAGCTCTAATACCAAATGATATGATCTTGCCTCGGGGATGAGTCGATTCGTTGAAATTGCCCTATCATAAAATTGAAGAAGTATCATTCAGGTTGAAGTAAGCTGAAATTGGCTAAGAATAGGCTTTAAACAAAAGGGTTTGAAGGATTTTAGATATGATAAGCATATGGTTTCGACTAACAAGAAATAAGGTTATATTTAAGTCGATGAATGTGGATGGAATAGAAAGGCTCAAGGTTGAAGAATGAACCAATAGTATATATAGTATTGACCCAAGACTTGTAAACACACTTGAAATGGCAAATGATAGAAGATAAGATCTTGACCTTCTATCTAGGAAGATAGGAACCAAAGATATCAATGGGGTGAACGCCACACTTGGTTTAGGAGTGATAGGTTCAAAGAAATAGAATGACGCCACTTGCAAGCTAGATAAGTCAAGTTGAGTCTAAAATGAATTAAGAGAGTTGAAAAACTCACAAATCTTATAAGCATTCAACAATGAGCAAAAAGTTTCCATTACATAGAAATAGCAAAGTATTTATAGTTAGAAAACTAGGCTAGTCGAATAGGCACTTTGAGTAGCCTAATGGGTAGCATCAGCAAATTAATGAGCAGAAACTTCTTGGAACCTTCCTAGAACGTCCCTTGAAGGTTCCTTGAAGCTTCATAGCATGGTAGACATTGATGGGCAGATTCTAGAAGCCTTCAATAAGCTTAATTTAGCTATTAATGAGCTGGACTAAGTTACGTAATGTTTACAAGTCCTTTGGTGAACCCTAGGCCTAGGAGACTGCAATAAACAATCCATTTAGTCTTCCAATTCAACTTAATAAATGAGCTAATGAATTGAGCTTGAAGTATTCAATGATTGAGCAGCTGAAGAACTTTGATTTACTTTATTAATTTAGCCTTGCGTAGCCGAATGAGCTCCTGCAAACTTAATGTGCATTTAGGCGCACAAATAGCCTTGTGTGTGAACTCTTGGATCCAAACGGCCTTATGATGTGAAAAGATAGATTTGGGCAGCCACCATGGAGTGAAAATGTTGTGAGCTGATGGGACTTAATGTGAACAGCATCTTGGCCATTGAACTCCACGAACAGCCTGTAACACCCTGTACCCGAGTCCGTTACCGGAGTCGAACACAAGGTGCACACAGACTTAACTTAATTGTTTTCACAGTCCATAAAAAATTTTTCCAGACTAGCTGGTTACTGCATCACTGTCGCCTTAAAAATCATATCTTGAGTTTTAAAGCTTGAAAATCAGTTTCATAATTTTTCCCTAAAACTAGACTCATAAGTCCATCAACATAATTTTTTTCTAGAATTTTTGGTTGGGCCAATTAGTACAGTTTATTAGTTAAAGTCTCCCCTAAGCCAGGGTTCGACTACACTGACCTTCACGCATTACGAATTGGATATCTCCCTGTACAGGCTTCAATACTGATGCCGTTTGTTTCTATAGAAACTAGACTCAGAGTGGAATCTATACATATATGGCATGACTCCTAATTATCTCTGGTTAATTTATAATGAATTTCCAAAGTCGGAACAGGGGATCCAGAAACCGTTCTGGCCCTATTTCACGAGAACTTTAATATCTCTTCACATATAACTCATATGACCGTTTCGTTTCTTCCATATGAAATTAAATTCATCAAGGTTCATTTACATAATTTATTCACTATTTAATTCCATTTCTACAATTTTTAGTGATTTTTCAAATCCACACAACTGCTGCTGTCAGCATCTGTTTTCAAGGTAAACCTTACCTATTTCGTGGTTTCCATGGACCAACTAGAGTTTTGTCATACATCATATTTAGCCATTCCAAGGGCTGATCATTGCCCAACACTTCCATTCCAATCCATAGTCACATCATGAAACCATATATATATACATAAACACAAATGGTCTAATGCCATACTCCACTTTTACGAGCCATTTTCGCATGGCTGTACACACATACATCACAAAACGTACTTGAAAAAAAAAAACAGCAAAGGGTAGTCCTATACATGCCATATCCAGAGTTCAACTAAAAGAGTACCAAAGGGCTTTGATATTGTGGATGACTTGACTTGATGATCCCGAATCCGATAGCTAACGAGCAAAATCTATAAAGCAGAGAGCCAAAGCAGCGGGTAAGCATTTTAAATGCTTAGTAAGTCTCAAGTAAAGAAATCAGTTTTGACTAAAGTATTACATTCACATAGCTAAATGAATCACTTTATTAATACACATTCTCATAATCATACTTACTTCACACTTCATCAACATATACACACAAGGTATCAACCTATCTAAGAGCCGAAAGTTCGTTAGTCGATCGAACGAACACTATTTCAAACGAATCGACTTTTCCGATGCACATGTAAACAAACCTTATCATATGGGTTTTTCGAGCGTATTAATTGAATTTATTACAGCACCAAAATGCTCACCTTCAACCGAGCTTCTTCGGAATTTAGCCGGATATAACCACAAGCACAATTGCCTTCGGGTCTTAACCCGGATTTGGTAACTTGCACAAATGCCTTTGGGTCTTAGCCCGGATATAACAACTCGCACGAATGCCTTCGGGTCTTAGCCCGGATATAATCACTCGCACGAATGCCTTCGGGTCTTAGCCCGGATATAATCACTAGCATAAATACCTTCGGGACTTAGCCCGAATATAATCACTAGCATAAATACCTTCGGGACTTAGCCCGGGTATCATTCAAATGCACATGTACGCATATATCAATAATCACGACACATCCATATTTCATTCTCGTTACTAAGGCTCAAACACAAAACACTTATCAAACCTTTCCAATTTCGGCTCAATAGCCACGCACAAAGAGCATGATTTCACTTGACTTTATAACTTAGTCCCTACGCACATTCGGCTGTCCGCCATAATATGACAAATCATTTCAATATAATTCAAGTAGGGTCATTACTCGAAGACTTACCTCGGACGTGATCGAACGATTTCGACGGCTATTCGACTACTTTTTCCTTCCCTTCATCAGATTTAGCTCCCCTTTGCTCTTGAGCTTAATTTAACAAATAAATTGATTTAATCATTTGAGCATCGAAAGAGGAATTCAAGGTACTTAGCCCACATATTTTCATTAGACATTAAAGTCACATATGTACGAAATCATGAATCAACTCAACACATTAGTTAGTACTCTCCTTGGCGAATTTTCTAAGCCAAGAATAGGCATCAATATGCTTGCCTCTAACCGAATGCATGCACACCAATTCCCCTCATGTGGCCGAATATGCATGTCCATGTTGAGGACAATTATACACTTAATACCACACAAAAACAACATACATTTTACTAACTAACGCATTCCATATTGTAACTCAATACGCATCAATCATTTATTTCATAACCGAAACATCATCATATGCAAATATATACCTTGAGATGGTATATATGTCATACCAATACATCATGTGCAAACATGTATATCTATATATATATATGTGCTAGAGCCAAATCTCAAAGTTGCTTATATCCAAATATAAACATATATCCAAAGCTCAAATCTTACCTACCATGCAATATGCATAAATCACACTTATGGATATACCATGGCCGAATACACCACAACACCATACCGTTTCAATTTTGGTCACGGTTGAACAAGGAACTTAATGCCTCACTCGAAAGAAAAAAAAATGCTAAAAAGAAGATTTAAGAGTCATCAATCCACCTTCACATGCATCATTACAAAGCTTCATTTTTAGCATGTAAATGACATCAACACCAAGCAAGAATGATGCATCCATGGTCGAGTGTCATTTCCATCACCTAACAAGATTTCGACCATGGGCTAGGTAGAACTTAAGCTACCAACTAAAACATGCATGCATCTCATAGACAACATCAAACATACCTTAGTCTAACAAATCACCATAGCCGATTGTTTCAAGCTCCTCCCCTTCCTTTCTTTCCTCTATTCGGCCAAGGATGAACCAAAGGACACACTTGTTTCGTTTCTTCCTTAGAGTTTTCAGCCAAAAGAAGTGACAATTGATGAACACTTTTTTTTTCTTCTTTGTTTTCTTTCTCTCATTCACGGCAAGGGGGGGCATGGATGAGACCATTTTTTTTCTTTCTTTGCCCATGCTCTTTATTTTATTATTTCTAACATCAAGCATTCACCCAACATGTTTTATGACATGTTTTGCCCATAATTCTTTGTCATGGCGGCCATTAGCAAATAAAGGGAAATTGACATGCAAACCCCTCATTTTGCATGCATGATCAACTAGTCATCACAAATTTCCCCATCATACTTTCAAAGTTTTCTACTAGGTCCTTTCTAGTGAAATTCACATTTATAACTCTAAATTAAAACATCAAAAATGTCACACATGAGTTAACACATATTATAGGCAATAAAATAAATATTAAATTATTTTTATGCCTCGATTTTGTGGTCCCAAAACCATATTCCGACTAGGGTGGTTTTAAGGCTGTCACAACTCTCCCCCACTTAAGAAATTTTCGTCCCCGAAAATCTTACCGGTAAATAGGTTTGGGTATCGCTCTTTCATAGAGTTCTCGGGTTCCCAAGTAGCTTCTTCTATCCCGTGTTTGAGCCATAACACTTTCACTAGCGGAACCCTCTTGTTTCGCAACTCTTTCACTTCACGTGCTAGGATACGAATAGGTTCTTCTTCATAACTCATATCGGCTTGAATTTCAACCTCTGATGGACTAATTACATGCGACGGATCAGATCTATAGCGTCGAAGCATTGAAACATGAAAGACGTCGTGAATCTTTTCAAGTTCAGGGGGCAAAATCAAACGATACGCAACTGGGCCGACTCGTTTCGATATCTCATAAGGCCCGATGAACCTCGGACTCAATTTGCCCTTGCGCCCAAATCTGAGTATCTTTTTCCAAGGCGAAACTTTAAGAAACACTTTATCTCCCACCTGATACTCAATGTCTTTTCGCTTCAGATCAGCGTAGGACTTCTGACGATTGGAGGCTATCTTCAGATTTTCACGGATTACTTTTACTTTCTGTTCAGCATCTTTAATCAAATCCACTCCGAAAATTTTGCTTTCACCAAGCTCGGTCCAAAACAATGGTGTATAGCATTTACGCCCGTACAAGGCCTCGTAAGGCGCCATCTTAACACTTGATTGAAAACTATTGTTGTAAGCGAATTCCATCAAAGGTAAATACCGTTCCCATGAACCACTGAACTCGAGTATGCAACATCTCAACATATCCTCAAGTATCTGAAATATCCGTTCGGATTGACCATCGGTTTGGGGGTGGAAGGCGGTGCTGAAATGCAACTTGGTACCCAAAGCTTCTTGCAATTTCTTCCAAAATCGCGAGGTGAATCTTGGATCTCTATCCGAAACAACAGAAATCGGTACCCCGTGTAATCTCACAATCTGAGAAACGTACAATTCAGCTAGTTTATCCAATGAAAAATCCGTACGCATAGGGATAAAGTGAGCCGACTTAGTCAGTCTATCAACAACAACCCAAATCGCATCCTTCTTACTTGCTGACAATGGCAGTCCGGACACAAAGTCCATCGTGACTCGATCCCATTTCCACTCGGGTATCTTGATCGGCTGAAGTAATCCTGAAGGCACTTGATGTTCCGCTTTCACTTGTTGACATATTAAGCATCTCGAAACAAAGTCGGAGATGTCTCGTTTCATGCCATGCTACCAAAACCGACGTTTCAAATCGTTGTACATCTTCGTACTCCCCGGGTGGATTGCCATTCGGCTACAATGGGCTTCGTTCAGAATTATCGAAATAAGTTTCGAATTCTATGGAACACACAGACGACTTCTGAACCTCAAACAATCGTCATCATCAATTCGAAACTCCAATTCCTTGTTCGGAACACACTCAGCCCGTTTTGCAACCAACTCATCGTCAACTTTCTGAGCTTCACGAATTTGATGAGTCAATAATGGTTTGGCCTTTAATTCAGCTATTAACACATTGTCAGGTAGAATAGACAAGTGTACATTCATAGCTCGTAAAGCAAACAATGATTTTAGGCTTAAGGCGTCCGCAACCACATTAGCCTTTCCCGGGTGATAATCAATGACAAGCTCATAATCTTTTAACAACTCGAGCCAACGTCTTTGTCGCAGATTTAAGTCTCTTTGAGTCATCAAATATTTGAGACTTTTGTGATCCGAATACACATGGCACTTCTCACCAAATAAGTAATGTCACCATATCTTTAAGGCGAATACGATGGCAGCCAATTCGAGATCATGGGTCGGATAATTTTTCTCATGTGGCTTTAATTGTCTCAACGCATAGGCCACAACTCGACCTTCTTGCATCAATACGCAACCTAACCCAAGTAGGGAGGCGTCACTATAGATGACAAACTCTTTGCTCGATTCGAAATTGCGCTAATCTGGAGCTTAGTCAAATGAGTTTTCAATTGATCGAAACTTTTTCGACACTTTTCCGTCCATTCAAACTTGACCTCTTTCTGAAGCAGTTTCGTCATGGGTGTGGCTATCATCGCGAATCCTTTTACAAATCGTCGGTAGTAACCGGCAAGTCCCAAAAAGCTCCGAACCTCAGTAATATCTCTTGGAGGCTTCCAGTTAAGTATAGCTGAAATTTTTCTCGGGTCGACTCGAATACCCGATGCAAATACCACATGACCCAAGAAGCTAACCTCTCTTAACCAAAACTCACACTTGCTGAACTTAGCATATAACTGCTTATCCCGTAATATTTGCAACACTAATCTCAAGTGCTCCGCATGTTCGGTCTCATCTCTTGAATAGACCAAGATGTCGTCAATGAACACAACTACGAACCGATCCAAATATGGTCTGAAGATCCGATTCATCAAATCCATAAATACCGCAGGGGCATTAGTGAGCCCAAATGGCATCACTAAGAACTCGTAGTGACCATATCTCGCTCAAGGCGGTTTTGGGTATGTCCGAATCTCGGATTCATGAATCGATAATAGCCCGATCTCAAATCTATTTTTGAGAACACCGAGGCTCCTTCAAGAGATCGAACAAATCATCGATACGCTGTAACGGATATTTATTCTTTATCGTCACTTTATTCACCGACGATAGTCAATGCACAACCTCATGGTTCCGTCCTTCTTTTCACAAACAATCTTGGTGCACCCCAAGGTGAGAAACTTGGTCGAGCGAAACCTCTATCCGTCAATTCTTGCAACTGAGCTTTCAACTCCTTTAACTCGGTTGGTGCCATACGATACAGAGCTATCGAAATTGGCGTAGTCCCAGGTACAAGCTCAATACCAAACTCTATCTCCCGAACAGGTGGCAAACCCGGTAATTCTTCGGGAAAAACATCCGGGTATTCACAAACCACCGGCACAGATTTGGGTTTTATTTCTAACTCCTTATCATCAAGTACATACGCAAGGTATGCTTCGCACCCCTTTCTTACATATTTCTGGGCCAACATTGATGATATTACAGCTGGCAACCCCTTTAAGTCCGTAGACTCAACTCAGATCATCTCGTTATTTGCGCACCTCAAATCAATAGTCTTGCTTTTGCAATTCACAACCGCATCATGCACAGTCAACCAATCCAACCCAAGAATAACATCAAATTCATCGAACGGCAACAGCATCAAGTCCACCGAAAAACAGGAACCTCGAATTACTAGGGGACATTTCTTACACACTTTGTCGACCAGCACGTAACGACCCAAGGGGTTTGACACCCGAATTACAAACTCAGTAGACTAATAGGTAAAGTCTTGCTGGATGCTAAGGTTTCGCATATATAAGAATGAGTGGAACCAGGGTCAATCAAAGCAATCACATTAGTATCAAAGAGAGTGAAAGTACCAGTGATAACACCTGGCGAGGAAGCATCCTCGCGTGCGCGTATAGCATAAGCCCTAGTAGGAGCGCGAGCCTCGGATCTGGTCGTAGCATCTCTAGATCCTCTTGACCACCACTAGCATTGCCCGTATTTCTAGATGGTCTACCTCGAGCAGTGGTAGCGCCCGGTTTCCCACTCGATCTACATTCATTCGAGACAACTTTGGGCAATCTTTAATGAAGTGGTCAACGATCCGCACTTGTAACGAGAGCGGTCACGGAATCTACAACTTCGAATGCCATTTGCCACAATCGGCACTCCGTTCTCTCTCGACGATCATTTCCACCATGGCGATCGAAGTGACTCGTGTGGTCACAGGGGGTCGATCGCGATCTCGTCTAGAAAAGCCCGAAGTGTCTCTAGACCGGCCTAAGCCATCTCTAAATTTCTTTGATGATTGTGGGAAGGGCTTCCCAAGACCTCTTCTGAAACTCCCTTGCTCCCACTTCACTTTTCTTTTCTCCATCTCGAGCTCCTCGGCTTTGCACGCTCACTCGACAAGAGCCACAAACTCGGATTTCCAAAATGCCAACATACGCTTTATATCATCATTGGTCCATCTTGAGCGTTTACACATCACGACTTCGAAGAAATGCATTCTCCGCGTCTGGCTAAGCCTCACAAATTTTCGTTCGTGAGTCGATAACAGACATGGAACCTTGTTTAAGTTCAAGAAATTCCTTCCGTTTTTGATCCATAAATCTCTGATTGATATACTTTTTCCGAAACTCAGTTTGGAAAAACTCCCAAGTTACTTGCTCTCGGGGAACAACAGAAGTCAGAGTACACCACCAATAGTAGGCAGAATCACGTAGCAAGGAGATAGTACACTTTAGGCATTCATCGGGTGTACAAGATAGCTTATCGAGTACCCGGATAGTGTTGTCCAACCAAAATTCAGCTTGCTCGGCATCGTCGCTATCCGTAGCTTTAAATTCAGTAGCCCGTGTTTCGGATTCATCAGCTGGGGCTTATTTGACCTTATTTGGTCATTCACGGAGGCATTGTAGGTCGGGGTTGTATTAGTCGGGAATGGAGGTTGTGGGACAATTGTGTTAGTTCGAATGTATTGGTTGAACCAATCATTCATCACGCTATAGAAAGCTTGCCTAGCCTCATCATTCAGATTGCTAGCAACAGGTTGAGAGTCCGCCGGCGCTGTCCCTTGTACGGGAGCAGGCGTGTAACACCCCGAACCCGAGACCATCGCCGGTGTCGGACACGAGGGGTTAACAAGCCAAATCCACATATTTCGCCCACCAATTGACATTTCCAGTCAGGCTGGAAAACTGCGTCACTGTCGCCTTAAAAATCATATCTCGAGTTTCAAAACTCGGAAACTGGTTTCGTAAATTTTCCCTGAATTTATACTCATATATCCATCCATGGATTTATTTCTAGAATTTTTTGTTGGGCCAATTGGTACAGTTTATTAGTTAAAGTCACCCATGTTACAGGGATCGACTGCTCTGACCTCCGCGCGTTACAACTTGAATATCTCTCTGTACAGGGCTTTAATACTGGTGCCGTTTGTTTCTAATGAAACTAGACTCAAAATGGAATCTGTACATATAAGGTATGACTCCTAATTCTTTCTGGATAATTTATAGTAAATTTTTAAAGTTGCGACAGGGGACCCAGAAACCGTTCTGGCCCTGTCTCACAATAGCTTTAATATCTCTTAACATGTGACTCCTATGACCGTTTCGTTTCTTCCATATGAAAGTAGACTCATCAAGGTTCATTTACAAAGCTTATTAACTATTTAATACCATTCCTACAAATTTTGGTGATTTTTCACATTCACGTCACTGCAGCTGGCAGCATCTGTTTTTAATGTAGGTCTTACCTATTTTGTAGTCTCCATGAACCAACTAGTCTTGCCATACATAGGTTCACATATGATCATTTTAACCATACCAATGGCTGATCATGTGACCAACACTCCCATTTCCAATCCATAATCACATCATGACACCATATATATATATACAAACCGCAAATAGTCTAAGTTCGTACTTCACTTTTACGAGCCATTTTCGCATGGCTGTACACATATACATCACAACATATTTGAACCAACAAGGGGTAGTCCTATACATGCCATTTCAAAATTCAACCAAAAATTTATACCAAAATGGAGGCTTTGATAGTGTAGATGACTTTGACTTTAATGATCCCGAATCCGATTGCTATCGAGCAAAATCTATGAAACAGAGAGCCAAAGCAACGGGGTAAGCATTTTTATGCTTAGTAAGTCTCAAGGAATAAAATCAGCTTTAATTAAAGCAATACATTCACATAGCCAAATGCATCATTTCATTAATACACATTCACATAATCATTCTTACTTCACACTTCATCATTATATACTTTCACAAGGTATCAACCAATTCAATAGCTGAAATTGTTAGTCGATTGAGCGAATGTTGCTCAAGCATGTCGACTTTTCCAATGCACATATAATCATACCTTATTCTTTGGGCTTTTCGAGCGTACTAATGGAATTTATTACAGCAGCTAACACTCACCTCCAGCCCAAGCTTCTTGAATACAACCGGATATAACCACGTGCACGAATGCCTTGGTCTTAGCCGGATAGAACGACTTCGCACGAATGCCTTGGTCTTAGCCGGATGTAGCCACTAGCACAATTGCCTTCGGTCTTAACCGGATATAATTTCCAGCATAAATGTCGTCGGGACTTAGCCGGATATCATTCAATTGCTCATGCACACATACATCAATAATCATTAGACATTCATGTTTCATTTTCGTTACTAAGGCTCAAACACAAATGTAATCACTAGCATAATCGCCTTCGGGACTTAGCCCGGGTATCATTCAAATACTCATACACACATAAATCAATAATCATTACACATCCATATTTCATTTCACATAATTCAAGTAGGGTCACTTCTTGAGGACTTACCTCGGATGTTGTCGAAGCGGCTTTTACGGCTATTCGATCACTTTTTCCTTCCCTTGTCCAATTGTGGCTCTCTAAGCTCTTGAGCTAATTCAAACAAATTCAATTTATTAAAACCTCATTATGCTAGCTTATGGCCGAATATGACAAGGAGTTTAAATGGTCATATGGCCACCCTTTAGCTTGAATACACAATGGTCATGCACATTTTATACTACATCAAGCAATTCAATACAATTCATTCAAGCATCAAGGAAAAGCTAAGGCCATCAATAGGCTACCTAAGGCCGAATATACTTGTCCAATTTGAGGCCAATTATACACTTAATACCACACAAAACAGCATGCATTTTACTAGTTAATGTTTTACATATTGTGGCTCAATACTTATAATATAGCATCAAGCACTCATATGGCCGATTATACTTAGTCATACTTGCACCAAATCAACAATAAATTCCAAGATTTCCACATCATATGTGTACTAGGCGAATGTACTTGCAATTTCACAAACATTCTTCAACATTTTCTTCTTTAAACAAACATATTCATCACTTACTTCATAACCAAAACATCATGTGCAAACATATATATACATATATGTGCATGGCAATTTCAAGGTCTCCCTAGCCATCCAAAACACAAATTTTAACTAACATGCAAGAAGCATGAACCATGCTCATGAATGCATCATGGCCGAATACATCACAATCATGCCCCTTTCAACTTCAATCATGGTTAAACAAAAAGAAAACTCAATGTCTTACTCAAGATGGCTACAAAGAAATTTCAAGAGTAGACAATCCATCATTGCATGCATCATCATCAAGCTTCACACTTAGCATGCAATGGCTTTATCACAATATCAACTTTGACCAAATACCACTTCCATGGCATAACAAGGATTTGAACCATGGCTAACATGAACATCAAGTTGGCAACTAAAACATGCATGAATCTCATGACACAACCTCATACATACCTTAATCTTGGTGCAAGTTTAGCCAAATCTCCTTCTAGATCTCTTCTAAACAAATAAAATGAAGCAAAAATCTCTTCTTCCCCTTAGTATTTTCGGCCAAAAAGGAGAGAACAAGGATGAACAAAAATTTTTTGTTTTCCTTCTTAGTTGCACGGCAATGGGGGGGAATGCTACACTCTCACACACATTTTTTTTTTTGTTTCTCTTCCCACATCTAATTATTAATCATTTCTTTCATGCTCCATTAACAAAACATGTTTCAACATGTTTTCTTTGCCCATAACCCATGTCATGGCCGGCCACCACCTATAAAAGGGGGAATTTGACATGCAAGTCCATTATTTTGCATGCATGCTTTAATTAGTCATCACACATTTCCCTATCGTACTTTCAAAGTTCACTACTAAGTCCTTTCTAGTGGAATTCACCTTTATAACACTAAATCAATCATCAAAAAATGTCATACATGAGCATACACATATTATAGGCATCAAAATAAATTTTAAAATTATTTTTATGCCTCGATTTTGTGGTCCCGAAACCACATTCCAACTAGGGTCAATTTTGGGCTGTCACAACTCTCCCCCACTTAAGAAATTTTCGTCCCCGAAAATCTTACCGGTAAATAGGGTAGGGTATCGCTCTTTCATAGAGTTCTTGGTTTCCCAAGTAGCTTCTTCTATCCCGTGCTTGAGCCATAACACCTTCACTAGCGGAACCCGCTTGTTTCGCAACTCTTTCACTTCCCGTGATAGGATACGAATCGGTTCTTCCTCATAACTCATATTGGCTTGAATTTCAACTTCGATGGACTAATCACGTGCGATGGATCAGATCTATAGTGTCGAAGCATCGAAACATGAAAGACATCGTGAACCTTTTCGAGTTCGGGGCAAAATCAAGCGATATGCCACTGGACCGACTCGCTTCGGATATCTCATATGGCCCAATGAACCTCGGGCTCAACTTGCCCTTACGGCCAAATCGAGTATCTTTTTCCAAGCGATACCTTGAGAAACACTTTATCTCCCACGATACTCGATGTCCTTACGCTTCAGATCGCGCGTCGACTTTCGACGATCGGAGGCTATCTTGAGACTTTCACGGATTACTTTCACTTTCTATTCAAACATCTCTAATCAAATCCACCCGAAAATTTTGCTTTCACCGAGCTCGGTCCAAAACAATGGTGTACGACATTTACGACCGTACAAAGCCTCGTAGGGTGCCATCTTAATACTTGATTGAAAATTTGTTGTTGTAGCGAATTCAATCATCGGCAAATACCGTTCCCATGAACCACTAAACTCGAGGACGCAACATCTCAACATATCCTCAAGTATCTGAATTATCCGCTCGGATTGACCATCGGTTTGGGGGTGAAAGGCGGTGCTGAAATGCAACTTGGTACCCAAAGCTTCTTGCAACTTTTTCCAAAATCGCGAGGTAAACCTCGGATCTCTATCCGACACGATGGAAATAGGCATCCCGTGCAATCTCACAATCTGAGAAATGTACAGTTCGGCTAGTTTGTCCATTGAAAAGTCCGTAGGTACGGGGACAAAGTGAGCCGACTTAGTCAATCTATCTACAACGACCCAAACCGCATCCTTCTTACTCGCTGACAAGGGCAGTCCGGATACAAATTCCATTGTGACTCGATCCCATTTCCACTCGGGTATCGTGATTGGCTGAAATAATCCTGAAGGCACTTGATGTTCCGCTTTCACTTGTTGACATATTAAGCATCTCGAAACAAAGTCGGAGATGTCTCGTTTCATACCATGCCACCAAAACCGACGTTTCAAATCGTTGTACATCTTCGTACTCCCCGAGTTGATTGCCATTCGGCTACAATGGGCTTCGTTCAAAATTATCGAAATGAGTTCCGAATTCTTTGGAACACATAGACGACCTTTGAACCTCAAACAATCGTCATCATCGATTTGAAACTCGAGTCCTTGTTCGAACACACTCACTCGTTTTGCGACCAACTCGTCGTCGACTTTCGAGCTTCTCGAATTTGATGCATCAATAGTGGTTTGGCTTTCAATTCAGCTACTAACACACTGTCGGATCGAACAGACAAGTGCACATTCATCACTCGTAAAGTGAATAATGATTTACGACTCAAGGCATCCGCAACCACATTCGCCTTTCAGGGGTGATAGTCAATGACCAGCTCATAATCCTTTAACAGCTCGAGCCAATTTCTTTGTCGCAGATTTAAGTCTCTTTGGGTCATCAAATATTTGAGACTTTTGTGATCCGAGTACACATGGCACTTCTCACCAAATAAGTAATGTCGCCAAATCTTTAAAGCGAATCGATGGCGACTATTTCGAGATCATGGGTGGGATAATTTTTCTCGTGTGGCTTTAATTGCCTCGACGACAGGCCACAACTCGACCTTCTTGCATCAATACGCAACCTAACCCAAGGAGGAGGCGTCACTATAGATGACAAACTCTTTGCCGATTCGGGTTGCACTAGAATTGGGGCTCTGTCAAATAAGTTTTCAGTTGATCGAAACTTTTCGACATTTCTCCGTCCATTCGAACTTAACATCCTTTTGGAGTAGCCGTCATCGGCGTGGCTATCGTTGAGAAACCTTTACAAATCGTCGGTAATAACCGACAAGCCCCAAAAAGCTCGAACCTCAAGTAATATTTCTGAGGCTTCCAATTAAGTATGGCTGAAATTTTATTGGTCGACTCGAATACCCGATCTGAATACCACATGACCCAAGAAGCTAACCTCTCTTAACCGAACTCACACTTCTTGAACTTAGCATATAATTGCTTATCCCGTAAAATTTGCGGCACTAACCTCGGTGTTCAGCATGTTCGGTCTCATTTCTTGAATAGACCAAGATGTCATCAATGAACACGACTACTGAATCGATCCAAATATGGTGCGAAGATCCGATTCATTAAATCCATAAATACCGCAGGGCATTAGTAATCCCAAAGCGGCATCACTAGGAACTCCTAGTGACCATATCTCATTCTGAAGGCAGTCTTGGGCACGTCCGAATCTCGGATTCGCAATTGATAATAACCCGATCTCAAATCTATTTTCGAGAACACCGAGGCTCCTTGAGTTGATCGAACAAGTCATTGATACGTGGTAACGGATATTTGTTCTTTATCGTCGCTTTATTAAGGCGGCGATAGTCGATCTACAACCGCATGGTTCCATCCTTCTTTTCACAAACAACACTTGGTGCACCCCAAGGCGAAAAACTTCGGCGAGCAAAACCTCTATCCACCAATTCTTGCAAGCGAGCTTTCAACTCCTTTAATTCCGTTGGCGCCATACGATACGGAGCTATCGAATTGGAGTGGTACCGGTACCAATTCGATGCCAAATTCTATTTCCGAGCAGGTGGTAAACCGGCAATTCTTGGGAAAACATCCGGTATTCACAAACTACGGCACAGATTCGGGTTTCTTTTTGATTCCTTGTCATCGAGCACATACGCAAGGTACGCCGCACCCTTTTCTTACATATTTCGGGCCAACATTGCGATATTACATTTGGCAACCCTTTAAGTCCGTAGACTCAACCCGAATTATCTCGTTATTCGCGCACCTCAAATCGATAGTCTTGCTTTTGCGATTTACAACCGCATCGTGCATGGTCAACCAATCCAAACCAAGAATAACGTCGAATTCATCGAGCGGCAAAAGCATCAAGTCCGCGGAAAACAAGAACCTCGGAACACTAGGGACTTTTCTTGCACACTTTGTTGACAAGCACGTAATGACCCAAGGGTTTGACACCGAATTACAAACTCGATGAGACTCAATAGGCAAAGTCTTCTTTGGATGCTAAGGTTTCACATATATAAGAATGAGTAGAACCGGGTCAATCAAAGCAATCACATTAGTATTGAAAAGAGTGAAAGTACCGTAATGACATCTAGAGAGGCGGCATCCTCGGCGTGCGCGTATGGCATAAGTCCTAGCAGAGCCCGAGCCTCGGATCGATGGTAGCATCTCTAGATCCTCTCGACCGCCACTAACATTGCCCACATTTCTAGGTGGCCTACCTCGGCGATGGTAGCACCGGGTTTCCACTCGACTTACATTTTGTTCAAGCAACCCGGGCAATCCTTCATAAGGTGGTCGGCCGATCCGCACTTATAGCGGGGCGATCACGGAACCAACACTCCCGAATGCCATTTGCCACAATGCAGACACTTCGCCTCTCTCGGCGATCATTTCCACTCTTGGCGATCGAAGTGACTCGTGTGGTCACAGGGGTCGATCGCGTCCTCGTCTAGAAAACCCGTGGCGCTGTGAGACCGGCTCACATCATCTCAAAATCTCTTGATACTGTTGAAGAGACTTTCCGAGACCTTTTGAAATTCTCTAGTTCCCACATCAACTTTTGTTTCTCTTTTCTAAGCTCTTGACTTTACAAGCTCGCTCAACAAGTACTCTGAACTCTCGTATTTCGAGAATGCCAACGAACATCCTTATATCATCATTCAGCCCATCCTCAAGCGTTTTTACATAATAGCCGGACGAAATGCATTCTAGCGTGTCGGCTAAGCCTCACAAATTTTCGTTCATAGTCGATGGCGACATAGAACCTTGCTTAAGATCAAGAAATTCCCTTCGCTTTTGGTCGATGAATCTCTGGCTAATATACTTTTTTCGGAACTCGGTTTGAAAGAATTCCCAAGTCACTTGCTCTTTAGGCACCACAGAAGTCAGAGTACTCCACCAATAGTAGGCGGAATCACGTAGCAAGGAGATGGTACACTTTAAGCACTCATCGGGTGTACAAGATAGCTCATCGAGCACCGGATAGTGTTGTCCAACCAAAATTCAGCTCGCCTCGGCATCATCATCATCCGTAGCTTTAAATTTAGTGGCCCCATGTTTTCGAATCCTGTCATTTGGGGCTTACTTGACCTTATTTGGTCGATTCTACGGAGGTATTGTAGGTCTTGAGGTTGCATTTGTCGGGAATGGAGGTTGTGGAACAGTAGTGTTAGTTCGAATGTATTGGTTAAACCAATCATTCATCACACTATAAAAGGCTTGCCTAGCCTCATCATTCGGATTGCTGACCATAGGTTGAGAGTCCGCCGGTCTGTCCCTTCTGAGCGGGAGCGGCGCCACACTCTCCACATCATCGCTATCGCTTTCGGTTGGGATCGGGATCCATTACTATAAACAAACACAAAGTCAAATTGTCAAATCACCACACTATCGATTCATCATTTAATGGCATGTATAGCTAGACCCCAAACACATCACGGTAGTCCTAGAATCGACTAAACCGTGGCTCGATACCAATAAAATTGTAACACCCGAACCCGAGACCATCGCCGGTGTCGGACACGAGGGTTAACAAGCCAAATCCACATATTTCGCCCACCAATTGACATTTCCAGTCAGGCTGGAAAACTGCGTCACTGTCGCCTTAAAATCATATCTCGAGTTTCAAAACTCGGAAACTGGTTTCGTAAATTTTCCCTGAATTTAGACTCATATATCCATCCATGGATTTATTTCTAGAATTTTTGGTCTGGCCAATTGGTACATTTTATTAGTTAAAGTCACCCATGTTACAGGGATCGACTGCTCTGACCTCCGCGCGTTACAACTTGAATATCTCTCTGTACAGGGCTTTAATACTGGTTCCGTTTGTTTCTAATGAAACTAGACTCAAAATGGAATCTTTAAATATAAGGTATGACTCCTAATTCTTTCTGGATAATTTATAGTAAATTTTTAAAGTTGCGACAAGGGACCCAGAAACCGTTCTGGCCCTGTCTCACAATAGCTTTAATATCTCTTAACATGTGACTCCTATGACCGTTTCATTTCTTCCATATGAAAGTAGACTCATCAAGGTTCATTTACAAAGCTTATTCACTATTTAATACCATTCCTACAAATTTTGGTGATTTTTCACATTCACGTCACTGCAGCTGGCAGCATCTGTTTTTAAGGTAGGTCTTACCTATTTTGTAGTCTCCATGAGCCAACTAGTCTTGCCATACATAGGTTCACATATGATCATTTTAACCATACCAATGGCTGATCATGTGACCAACACTCCCATTTCAATCCATAATCACATCATGACACCATATATATATATACAAACCGCAAATAGTCTAAGTTAGTACTTCACTTTTACGAGCCATTTTAGCATGGCCGTACATATACATCACAACATATTTGAACCAACAAGGGTAGTCCTATACATGCCATTTCAAAATTCAACCAAAATTTATACCAAAATGGAGGCTTTGATAGTGTAGATGACTTTGACTTTAATGATCCGAATCCGATTGCTATCGAGCAAAATCTATGAAACAGAGCCAAAGCAACGGGGTAAGCATTTTTATGCTTAGTAAGTCTCAAGGAATAAAATCAGCTTTAATTAAAGCAATACATTCACATAGCCAAATGCATCATTTCATTAATACACATTCACATAATCATTCTTACTTCACACTTCATCATTATATACTTTCACAAGGTATCAACCAATTCAATAGCTGAAATTGTTAGTCGATTGAGCGAATGTTGCTCAAGCATGTCGACTTTTCCAATGCACATATAATCATACCTTATTCTTTGGGCTTTTCGAGCGTACTAATGGAATTTATTACAGCAGCCAACACTCACCTCCAGCCCAAGCTTCTTGAATACAACCGGATATAACCACGTGCACGAATGCCTTGGTCTTAGCCGGATAGAACGACTTCATACGAATGCCTTGGTCTTAGCCGGATGTAGCCACTAGCACAATTGCCTTGGTCTTAACCGGATATAATTTCCAGCATAAATGTCGTCGGGACTTAGCCGGATATCATTCAATTGCTCATGCACACATACATCAATAATCATTAGACATTCATGTTTCATTTTCGTTACTAAGGCTCAAACACAAATGTAATCACTAGCATAATCGCCTTGGGACTTAGCCGGGTATCATTCAAATACTCATACACACATAAATCAATAATCATTACACATCCATATTTCATTTCACATAATTCAAGTAGGGTCACTTCTTGAGGACTTACCTCGGATGTTGTCGAACGGCTTTTACGGCTATTCGATCACTTTTTCCTTTCCCTTGTCCAATTGTGGCCCTCTAAGCTCTTGAGCTAATTCAAACAAATTCAATTTATTAAAACCTCATTATGCTAGCTTATGGCGAATATGACAAGGAGTTTAAATGGTCATATGGCCACCCTTTAGCTTGAATACACAATGGTCATGCACATTTTATACTACATCAAGCAATTCAATACAATTCATTCAAGCATCAAGGAAAAGCTAAGGCCATCAATAGGCTACCTAAGGCCGAATATACTTGTCCAATTTGAGGCCAATTATACACTTAATACCACATAAAAACAGCATGCATTTTACTAGTTAATGTTTTACATATTGTGGCTCAATACTTATAATATAGCATCAAGCACTCATATGGCCGATTATACTTAGTCATACTTGCACCAAATCAACAATAAATTCCAAGATTTCCACATCATATGTGTACTAGGCTGAATGTACTTGCAATTTCACAAACATTCTTCAACATTTTCTTCTTTAAACAAACATATTCATCACTTACTTCATAACCAAAACATCATGTGCAAACATATATATACATATATGTGCATGGTCAATTTCAAGGTCTCCTAGCCATCCAAAACACAAATTTTAACTAACATGCAAGAAGCATGAACCATGCTCATGAATGCATCATGGCGAATACATCACAATCATGCCCCTTTCAACTTCAATCATGGTTAAACAAAAAGAAAATTCAATGTCTTACTCAAGATGGTTACAAAGAAATTTCAAGAGTAGACAATCCATCATTGCATGCATCATCATCAAGCTTCACACTTAGCATGCAATGGCTTTATCACAATATCAACTTTGACCAAATACCACTTCCATGGCATAACAAGGATTTGAACCATGGCTAACATGAACATCAAGTTGGCAACTAAAACATGCATGAATCTCATGACACAACCTCATACATACCTTAATCTTGGTGCAAGTTTAGCCAAATCTCCTTCTAGATCTCTTCTAAACAAATAAAATGAAGCAAAAATCTCTTCTTCCCTTAGTATTTTCGGCCAAAAGGAGAGAACCAGGATGAACAAAATTTTTGTTTTCCTTCTTAGTTGCACGGCAATGGGGGAATGCTACACTCTCACACACATTTTTTTTTGTTTCTCTTCCCACATCTAATTATTAATCATTTCTTTCATGCTCCATTAACAAAACATGTTTCAACATGTTTTCTTTGCCCATAACCCATGTCATGGCCGCCACCACCTATAAAAGGGAATTTGACATGCAAGTCCATTATTTTGCATGCATGCTTTAATTAGTCATCACACATTTCCCTATCGTACTTTCAAAGTTCACTACTAAGTCCTTTCTAGTGGAATTCACCTTTATAACACTAAATCAATCATCAAAAAATGTCATACATGAGCATACACATATTATAGGCATCAAAATAAATTTTAAAATTATTTTTATGCCTCGGTTTTGTGGTCCCGAAACCACATTCCGACTAGGGTCAATTTTGGGCTGTCACAAGGCGCCACACTCTCCACATCATCAGCTATCGCTCGGTTGGGATCGGGATCCATTACTATGAATAAACACAAATTCAAACGTCAGAAATCACCACACTATCAAATAATCACATAAAATGGCATGTATAGCTAGACCCAAACGCATTACAGTAGTCCTAGAATCGACTAAACCGTAGCTATGATACCAATAAAATTGTAACACCCCGTACCCGAGTCCATTACCGGAGTCGAACATAAGGTGCACACAGACTTAACTTAATTGTTTTCACAGTCCATAAAAAAAATTTCCAGACTAGCTGGTTACTGCGTCACTGTCGCCTTAAAAATCATATCTTGAGTTTTAAAGCTCGAAAATCAGTTTCGTAATTTTTCCCTGAAACTAGACTCATAAGTCCATCAACATAATGTTTTTCTAGAATTTTTGGTCGGGCCAATTAGTACAGTTTATTTGTTAAAGTCTCACCTAATCCAGGGTTCGACTACACTGACCTTCACGCATTACGAATTGGATATCTCCCTGTACAGGGCTTCAATACTGATGCCGTTTGTTTCTATAGAAACTAGACTCAGAGAGGAATCTATAAATATATGGCATGACTCCTAATTATCTCTGGTTAATTTATAATGAATTTCCAAAGTCGGAACAGGGGATCCAGAAACCGTTCTGGCCCTGTTTCACGAGAACTTTAATATCTCTTAACATATAACTCATATGACCGTTTCGTTTCTTCCATATGAAAGTAGATTCATCAAGGTTAATTTTCATAATTTATTCACTATTTAATTCCATTCCTACAATTTTTAGTGATTTTTCAAATCCACACCACTGCTGCTGTCAGCATCTGTTTTCAAGGTAAACCTTACCTATTTCGTGGTTTCCATGGACCAACTAGAGTTTTGTCATACATAGGTCCACATATGATCATATTTAGCCATTCCAAGGGCTGATCATTGCCCAACACTTCCATTCCAGTCCATAGTCACATCATGAAACCATATATATATACATAAACACAAATGGTCTAATGCCATACTCCACTTTTACGAGCCATTTTCGCATGGCTGTACACACATACATCACAAAACGTACTTGAAAAAAAAAAAACAGCAAAGGGTAGTCCTATACATGACATATCCAGAGTTCAACTAAAAGAGTACCAAAGGGCTTTGATAGTGTGGATGACTTCGACTTCGATGATCCCGAATCCAATAGCTAACGAGCAAAATCTATAAAACAGAGAGCCAAAGCAACGGGGTAAGCATTTTAAATGCTTAGTAAGTCTCAAGTAAAGAAATCAGTTTTGACTAAAGTATTACATTCACATAGCTAAATGAATCACTTTATTAATACACATTCTCATAATCATACTTACTTCACACTTCATCAACATATACACACAAGGTATCAACCTATCTAAGAGCCGAAAGTTCGTTAGTCGATCGAACGAACACTATTTCAAACGAATCGACTTTTCCGATGCACATGTAAACATACCTTATCGTATGGGTTTTTCGAGCGTATTAATTGAATTTATTACAGCACCAAAACGCTCACCTTCAACCGAGCTCCTTGAATTTAGCGGATATAACCACAAGCACAATTGCCTTGGTCTTAACCCGATTTGTAACTTGCACAAATGCCTTGGTCTTAGCCGGATATAACAACTTCGCACAAATGCCTTGGTCTTAGCCGGATATAATCACTCATACGAATGCCTTGGTCTTAGCCGGATATAATCACTAGCATAAATGCCTTGGGACTTAGCCGGATATAATCACTAGCATAAATGCCTTGGGACTTAGCCGGGTATCATTCAAATGCTCATGTACGCATATATCAATAATCACGACACATCCATATTTCATTCTCGTTACTAAGGCTCAAACACAAAACATTTATCAAACCTTTCCAATTTCGGCTCAATAGCCACACACAAAACATGATTTCACTTGACTTTATAACTTAGTCCCTACGCACATTCGGCTGTCCGCCATAATATGACAAATCATTTCAATATAATTCAAGTAGGGTCATTACTCAAGACTTACCTCGGACGTGGTTGAACAATTTAAACGACTATTCGACTACTTTTTCCTTCCCTTTATCGGATTTAGCTCCCTTTGCTCTTGAGCTTAATTTAACAAATAAATTGATTTAATCATTTGAGCCTCGAAGAGGAATTCAAGGTACTTAGCCCACATATTTTCATTAGACATTAAAGTCACATATGTACGGAAATCATGAATCAACTCAACACATTAGTTAGTACTCTCCTTAGCCGAATTTTCTAAGCCAAGAATAGGCATCAATATGCTTGCCTCTAACCGAATGCATGCACACCAATTCCCTTCATGTGGCCGAATATGCATGTCCATGTTGAGGCCAATTATACACTTAATACCACACAAAAATAGCATACATTTTACTAACTAACGCATTCCATATTGTAACTCAATACGCATCAATCATTTATTTCATAACCGAAACATCATCATATGCAAATATATACCTTGAGATGGTATATATGTCATACCAATACATCATGTGCAAACATGTATATCTATATATATATATATGCTAGAGCCGAAGCTCAAAGTTGCTTATATCCAAATATAAACATATATCCAAAGCTCAAATCTTACCTACCATGTAATATGCATAAATCACACTTATGGATATACCATGGCCGAATACACCACAACACCATACCGTTTCGATTTTGGTCACGGTTGAACAAGGAACTTAATGCCTCACTCGAAAGAAAAAAAATGCTAAAAAGAAGATTTAAGAGTCATCAATCCACCTTCACATGCATCATTACAAAGCTTCATTTTTAGCATGTAAATGACATCAACACCAAGCAAGAATGATGCATCCATGGCCGAGTGTCATTTCCATCACCTAACAAGATTTCGACCATGGGCTAGGTAGAACTCAAGCTACCAACTAAAACATGCATGCATCTCATAGACAACATCAAACATACCTTAGTCTAACAAATCACCATAGCCGATTGTTTCAAGCTCCTCCCCTTCCTTTCTTTCCTCTATTCGCCAAGGATGAACCAAAGGACACACTTGTTTCCTTTCTTCCTTAGAGTTTTCAGCCAAAAGAAGTGACAATTGATGAACACTTTTTTTCTTCTTTGTTTTCTTTCTCTCATTCACGGCAAGGGGGGCATGGATGAGACCATTTTTTTCTTTCTTTGCCCATGCTCTTTATTTTATTATTTCTAACATCAAGCATTCACCCAACATGTTTTATGACATGTTTTGCCCATAATTCTTTGTCATGGCGGCCATTAGCAAATAAAAGGGGAAATTGACATGCAAACCCCTTATTTTTGCATGCATGATCAACTAGTCATCACAAATTTCCCCATCATACTTTCAAAGTTTTCTACTAGGTCCTTTCTAGTGAAATTCACATTTATTACTCTAAATTAAAACATCAAAAATGTCACACATGAGTTAACACATATTATAGGCAATAAAATAAATATTAAATTATTTTTATGCCTCGGTTTTGTGGTCCCGAAACCACATTCCGACTAGGGTCGTTTTAAGGCTGTCACACAGCCACTTGGAGAAGCTCAAAATAGTCGCTAGTCTTTAATTCTACTTCTTGCACTTAACCAAGTTCATTTTCCTCTCTTTAATGTCGTTCCAAGCATGTACCTACACCAAATAAATTCAGCAAGTTAATTCCCTTTTAGGACACATTAATTCAGCTTAAGACATCATAAATTCAGGTGCAGCAAGGACAAATTTAATGACTAGATTCGGTTGGACATATTAAATAACAGCAACTAATAAATTTGTTCTAAACTTAACACATTAAAATTAGCTAATAATTATGTATGATCTAAGACACATTTAAACTTAATTAACATGTCCAAGATTTTGACACATTAAAATGCAATTTAATTTATTTGAGCTGAACTTAACTAATTTAGCTAACATACTTATTTTATTCCACCAAATTAAAAATGCAATCATTGAAGAAAAATAGAAATGAGTTCAATTTAGCTAAGTTGAGCTGAATTAAGCTCAATGAGCTAGAATTCAAGTTGAATCAAGCTCAATAAGCTAGAATCGAGCTGATCAGCTTGCATAAAATTACCATGCACGCTTAGTGAGCTGAATGAGCTTGTAATTAAGCTTCATTTTGCACTTATGCCCCTCGAGCTTAGGCCACTCTCGATGATGTCGAGTTTTGTCATAACATGGTGTGACTAAGTTCGCATCAACAGTCTCATTGATCATTCTTTCTTCTTGACGAACAGAACCAGTGTACCCCAAGGCAAAAACTAGGTCGTGCAAAACCTCTATCTGTTAACTCTTGTAACAAAACTTTCAACTCTTTCAACTCTGTCGGAGCCATTCAGCACAAAGCTATCAATATCGGTGATGTTCTTGGTATTAATTCAATAACCAATTCAACCTCTCTGATCAGTGGTAACCCAAGTAATTCCTCTGGAAACACATCTGGATATTCACAAACCTTGGAACCGATTCAGTCTTCGTTTCAGACACTTTTGTATCAAGTATATATGCAATATAAACATTGAAAACCTTTCTCACATATTTCTATGCTAGCATCATCAGTATCACATAGGCAACCCACTCGAATCATCATATTCAATCCGAAGAATTTCACTATTTTGACATTTCAACAGTCTTTCGTCTACAGTTCACAACAGCATCTTACAGAGTCAACCAATCCATACCCAAAATCACATCGAATTCATCAAACAGTAAAAGCATCAAATCAGCCAGAAAACAGTAACCTCAAGTCATCAAAGGACAATTCTTGCAAACTTTATCAACTAGGACATACTGGCCTTAGGGGTTCAATACTTTAATCACGAATTCAGTAGACTTAACAGATAAATTCTTACTAGACACTAAATTCGTACAGACAAATGAATGGGTCGATCTAGGTTCGATTAAAGCAGTTACATCAGTGTCATAAAGAGAAAATGTACTGGTGATAACATCTGGTGACGATGCATCCTCGTGGGTGCGAATAACGTAGGCTTTGGCTGGCGCCCGAGCCTCAGATCACACTGTAGAATTCTTTGTCGCACCTTTGCTACTAATCACATTTCTAGTATTACTCGGCCTTGTATTCAGAAATTTGTCTTTCTCTAATAACTCAGGACAATCCTGAATAAAATGATCTTGCTAGCCATATCTAAAACAGGCTTTACTATTCATCCAATTGTCTCCAAAATGTCGTCTTCCACACTGTTGACACTCAGGTTTGTTAGTTTTGACATTACCAGCACTCGATACTAAAGTGGCTTGAGTTTTTGGACTCATATGTTGCTTTCCACGATCTCTATTGAAATACCCCACTGAAGCATTTGAACAATTATAGGAATCATTGATTTCTTTGAAGAGGAATGATAGGGTTTACTCATTGACCTCTTTCTCGAGTCTCTAGCCTCAGAATCAGCTCTATTCTTTTCTTTGTTAAGCTCATTGGCTTTACAAGCTCTATCGACTAACACAACAAATTCTTTCAATTCAAGAATCCTAACTAGAAACTTAATGTCTTCATCCAACCCGTCTCCGAACCACTTACACATAATTTCTTTAGGGGAAACACATTCTCGAGCATATTTACTTAGTCTCACGAATTCTCTTTTGTACTCAGTTACTATCATACAACCCTGTTTCAACTCTAAAAATTCTTTGTGTAACACCCCTTACCTGTATTCAATGCCGGAACAGGGTACAAGGCATTATCGGACTTAAACATAAGCAAACATACGAAACAAGATGTAAATTTCCATCCAAATTTAAAACTTTTCATATACATTCATATCATCCCTAAAACGAGCCTACGAGGCCCAAAACATACATTGAGAGTGGTTCGGGACTAAACTGAGAACTTTGGAAAATTTCACAACACTTAGAAAATTTTTCATGTTTTAAGAGCCACATGCTAGTGTGACATGGGACACGCCCGTATGGGCAGGCCGTGTGGTCACACACACCCGTGTCCCTAACCCGTGTAACTCTCTATTTGTCATCCATGAACAAATTGAAGTCACATGATCAAGGCACACCCCCATGTGGTCGATTTAATTTTCATAATTTCTCATAAAATAGGTGCAGACTTCACACTCCCAGGGCACACACCCGTGCCTGAGGACGTGTCATCCACACAGCTGAGACACACACTCGTGTCTCTGCCCGTGTGCTCAATTCTGAGCATTTTGTTTTGCAACAATTAAGGTGATGGGGACACATGGCTAAACCACATGCCCATGGGGTAAGCCGTGTGTCACACACAGCCTAGACACACACCCGTGTGGACAAAAACAAGGCTATTTACCTTGCCATATTGTCACCCTTCCATGCACAAACCTACACAACAAAACATAGCACCATTCCAAGTATATACATTTAACCAAATCAGCCACAACTAAGGCATCAATACCTCATTCACATGCTATCATTGATAATACATAAACATCATATATATCTCAACTCAAATCAAGAAATTTTCCACATCCATGAAAACATCATCATATGCATATATATACTTATAACAATATTAGCCAAATTCAATGGCCCCTTTACAAAATGAATTATCAATCAACATAAGCCAACACATTTGGCCAAATCAATTATGACACATAACAAAATGACCAAGTACCTATACATGCCATAACTCAAAATATTGAAAACATTGGTACCCAAAATATTAAGTTGATAGTGTGACTGGATCTCTGACAATCTCTGATCCCTGAGCCGGCTTGGTGACACTATAAGACAAGGGAAAAGAAAGGGGAGTAAGCTATAAAGCTTAGTAAGTTCCCATGCAAATAATAAGCATTATAAACTTAGAGTTAACATACAATTAACTTGAAGTAAATTAAAAAAATGTCATTATAAATCTCATAATCAAACTTACTCAATCGCAACCATACCGAGGGATTTATCACATATCGAGCTCATTAAGCATGAGTTTTATGTACAAACCTGGACCAATTTACATCATACCATAGTCTTTCACAAATTTGACATTTGAACCACTTGGAATACTAAAGGATACTCGGGACTCTCACACACATAGCATCATACAAATGCCATATCCCAGATATGGTCTTACATGGGATCTCGTATCGATGCCAATACCCCAGCTATGGTCTTACACGAAATCTCATATCAATATCATATCCCAGATATGGTCTTACACATAGCCTCGGTGACCCTAATGCCATGACATTTGTATCCTATCTTGTAACACCCCTAACCCATATCCGTCGCCAGAATCGGATTATGAGGCGTTACCGGACAATACTAAACATTCACAATCATTTCATAAACTTCGAAACATCATAGATCAAACATCAATTTGGAGTCCCATGTATAGGTCATTGAGACCTTAAACATGTATTAGAAAGGGGTCGGGACTAAACCGAACACATATAAAAAATTTTCAAATGCTTAACATTTTTCCAAGGTTTACAGGTCACACGCCAGTGTGAACAGGCCGTGTGCTTGGCCGTGCCAAAACTAGAGGGTATACTGACTTTAATTCGTAGGGTACCCCAGGGGACAAACGGCTGTGTAACGTGGTAGTGTGTCGCACACAGCTGAGACACACGCCCGTGTCTCTGCCCGCGTGGACAAAAATAGGCCATTTGAATAGCCAATTTTCCACCCCAATTGGGTCAAACCTACAAGCACCAAAACAATGCTTAGTACACATACCAAATCATATCAAAAACATATATACAATCACAACCAAAACCAAGCCATATCACATGGCTCTATATACATTACATTCATATTGACATAACTTTAGCCTATACATGCCACTTAACCGCAAACTCAAAGCTTTTATTTATCGAAACAATAACCGGATAGTGTAATGAGATCTCCTATGACTTCCAACTCGAGCAAGTCTCTAAAACTCTATAAATAAAGGAAAAACACACAGAGTAAGCTTCGAGAGCTTAGTAAGTCATAAGCAATTAAATCCTCACAAAATCATGCATATAGTTCAACTTGATTAAGTCAAAATTTAGTTAACTTCATACACATATTCAATCATTTTTCTATATAATCCAACATCGCCACATTAAGTAATTTCATTACATAACCAACCAAAACATAGTCATTTATTTCATTTCTGCATAAAAATATATAAATTCCTTTTTATGCATTTCAAAACCCGAATAACCATATTCCATTTTTTTTCATAATTCTCGTGTCCAAAATGTAGGACCACAATTTTATATAACAAGCACATTTATAATACATTGTTCCTTTTCATATATTTCACATATCATCATTTGAATCATGCTCACATTTCATATCAGAATTTCATATATACATCCCATGTACCTGAATCATATATGGCAAATCACATTTACAATTTTACCTTTCTCATATAATTGATTTGATCATAGATAACTTACTAGTATCCACATCTCGTTTTCACATAGATCATATATTTACTAATCATAATCATACTCGCTTTCATTGCATAATTTTTCATCTACTACATATTTAACATCATCAATCACATAGATTCTGTACATACCTGTACCATTAGGTTCTTACCTATCACCTTTATCACTTTAATGCTCGAAGCACCAACTCATTCGATCATCAATGAACATTCAACGAACTCGCACACTTAGTGCCAATTTATTAGCCGAAGCTATAATTATATCACACACTTAGTGTCATTACATTAAACCGAACTCATATCTGTATCACACACATAGTGCCATTTGCTCAGCCAATGCTGTTATAATCTCGCACACTCAGTGCCATTTTAATAGTTGTAGCTATCTCACTTATCGCACACTTAGTGCCTCAAATTTAATTCATATTTTACATATTTCAACTTCACATTTATATTCTTTTACAACTTAGTTCAGCATATATATATATAATGCACATACATTTCAATTTAATAACTTTTAATTACTTATGAACTTACCTCAAACGAATACGAACGAACCAGAACGACTATTCGATACTTTTCGACTTTCCCTGATCCAAATCCGATTTTCTCATTTCTTGATCTAATTCAATGCAAATTCAAATTATTTAATCATATACTCAATCAAATTCATCTCAAAACACATAAATAGGCTAATTACACTTTTTCCCCTAACATTTCACATTTTTTACAATTTAGTCCCTATTTCACAAAACACAAAATATTCAAAATTTGACCACACTCATGCTTGGCTGAATTTTCCTCTAGTCCTTATAAGCTCATATATACAATTTATTTCACATTTTAGTCCCTCAATTTCTTATTTTCACAAATTAGCACAAAATATTCAAATTCATCAAAAATCCCAATACAAAATATATTTATCTATCATCAAGCTTTCATATTTCATCATTTCTCATCACAAAGCTCACAAAATCAACAATGGCATCTCATGAAATCATCATTAAATTCTAAAATTTAGGCATGGGTTTTGTAAAACACGAAGCAACGATCTCAAAAAAGTAAAAATTATCAAAAATCGAGCTTAAAACTTACCTAAATCATGCCCCAAATGTGCCGAACCTTTAAAACTCTTTTCTCCTATTCTTTCTTTGCATATTCGGCAATAATGAAGCAATATGGCCATACGTTTGTATTTGTTTTATTTATTTAATCTATTATTATTCAATTTACCTAACCAACCTTTAAAACTTATTCTATTTACAAATTTCCCAAGCCATGAATCCCACTAACCCTTATGATGGTCTAATTACATTATAAATGCATCATATTATAAAGACAAATTCAATTAAACATTCTCACATTTAACTATCAACTTTTTCTTTTTACGCGATTAGTCCATTTTTACCGAATAAACCACTCAAACGGTAAAATTTCTTTACAAAACTTTCACACATATTTAATATCATACCGTAGAATTTATTAAAATAATAAAATAAATATTTTAACTTTGGATTATGGTCCCGAAACCACTATTCAAATTAACCCCAAAAACGGGCTGTTACATATCTATTCCTAAGGTTCAATCAGGATTTCACGCTTGTCATAACTTCGTCGAACACGCTCAATGGTCGATCATAATTCATACAATAGTAAAGCATTTAAAATACAATTAAAGCAATGCATTATTTACATAAGAACTTACCTCGATACAAAAGTAGTAGGAAAATGACCTAATCGTCAAATACTTTGTTTTTCCCCCGATCTAGGTACGAACCTCATTTCTTTTGATCTATAATAGAAAATTGAACTCACTTATTGATCACATTAATCAATTCAGTCCAAAACTTACATTATGGAAAAATTACATCTTTACCCCTAAACTTTGACATATTTACATTTTAGTCCCTAGGCTCGTAAAATAAAATCTATTCAATTTCATCAAGATCCAAGCCTAGTAGAACCTCTTTCATGCTTCTAACAGCTCACATTTTCCACTTAATCACACTATTATACACATTTTGAAATCCTTTTTACAAATAGGTCCTTTTAACATTTTCATCAAAAATCACCTAGCAAAAGTTGTTTATCTAACATTAAACTTGCATAATCTACCATTAGACATCAAAATACACAAATATCTAACATGGGTAAAGCCCTAGACCTCAATCATCTCTCAAATTAATGGTAGAAATAAATAGATCGGGTGGTAATGACTTCAAAAATGTAAAGAACATTAAAAACGGGGAAAGAACGGTCTTGCAATCGAGCTTGAAAAGTGGCAAAACCCTAGCTATGTCTTCCTTGAAAATTTTGGCCAAGCATGAAGAAGATGGACTAAATTTTGGCTTGATTTTTGGTTTTTAATTCATTTAATTACCAAATGACCAAAATGCCCTTTTCTCAAAATACCAAAATTCTCTTACCTCATGTCTATTTTTGTCCAACTTAAAGTAAAATGGTCTAATTACCATCTAAGGACCTTTAATTTAAAATTTCATAACAATTAGACACCTCTAGCATGTAGAACTCAACTTTTGCACTCTTTACAATTCAGTCTTTTTTGCTAAATTAAGTGCTCAAACGTCAAAATTTTCAAACGAGATTTTCATGAAATCATTCTGTAAAAATGTAGATCATCAAAATGTAATAAAAATAAGTTTTTATACGTCAGATTTGTGGTTCTAAAACCACTGTTCCAACTAGGCCCAAAATCGAGTTGTTACAACTCTCCTCCATTTAGGGTTTTCATCCCCAAAAATCTTACCAGAAAATAGGCTTGGGTGCTACTTTCTAATAGCCTCCTTGGGTTCCCACGTAGCCTCTTCAACCCCATGTCGTTGCCATAGCACCTTCACTAGGGCTATACTTTTATTCCTCAACTATTTGACTTCCCAAGCTAAGATCTTGATTGATTCTTCACCATACATCATATCCGGTCGAATCTCAATCTTTGATGGAGAAATCACATGTGAGGGATCTGATCGATAACGGTGCAACATCGACACATGAAACATATTATGAATCCTTTCCAACTCTATCGGTAAAGCTACCCGATATGCCATTGGCCCTATTCTTTCGATAACCTCATACGACCCAATGAAACGTGGACCCAACTTGCCTTTACGTCCACATCTCAGAATCTTGTTACATAGAGATACATTCAGGAATACGTTATCACCAATCTAAAATTCAATATCTTTTCTTTTCAAATCTACATGTGACTTCTGTCGATCTAAAGCTGCTTTCAAACAGTCACGAATTACTTTCACTTTTTCTTCGGTTTCTCTAACCAAATCAACTCGATGAATCTATTTCTCACTAATTTCGGTCCAATACAAAAGCGTTCGGTACTTACGGCCATACAATGCCTCATAAGGTGCCATCTTTATACTCGACTCAAAATTGTTGTTATAAGCAAACTCGACTAATGGTAGATATTTTTGCCAACTACCATTGAATTCTGGAACACAACATCGGAGCATATCTTCGAGTACCTGAATCGTTCTTTCAGACTAGCCGTTGGTTTGTGGATGAAATACGGTACTAAAGTTCAACTTTGTACCTAAAGCCTCTTGTAACTTCTTCCAAAATCTCGAAGTGAACCTCGGATCTCTATCCAAAATAATAGACATAGGCACTCCATGCAATCTCACAATCTCCAAAATGTACAATTCGGCTAACTTATCAAGTGAGTAGTCAGTACGTACCGGAATAAAGTGAGCCGATTTCTTTAATCTATCAACAACAACCCATATGGCATCTTTCTTTTTCAGAGTCAAAGGCAAACCCGTTATAAGTCCATCGTAATTTTATCCTATTTCCACTCGAGTACCATCACTGGCTAAAGTACACCCAAAGGCAATTGCTGTTTGGCTTTCACTTTATGACAAATCAAACATCTCGAAACAAACTTTGAAATATCTCGTTTCATACCTGACCACCAATACAATTTCTTCAAATCATTATACATTTTTGTACTGCCCAGATGCACAGATAAACAACCATTATGTGCTTCATGAAGAATTTTCTGAACAGGCTTATCATTTTTTGGTACACAAATTCTACCTCGATACATCAAACAATCATCGAATCTGATATGAAAATCTGAATCACTACTCGATTCACAATGAACTCTATTAGCTTGCAAACCACTGCCACATTTCTGAGCTTCACAAATTTGTTGAAGAAATAACCGTCTAGCTCTCAACTCGGCTAGAATCAATCCATTATCAGAAAAAGTCAACTGTGTATTCATGCTCTCAAAGTAAACAAAGACTTTCTACTCAACGTATCTACGACTACGTTTGCCTTACCCGGGTAATAATCAATTACTAGGTCGTAATCCCTCAGTAACTCAAGCCATCTCCGTTGCCACAAGTTTAAATCTTTCTGAGTCATCAAGCATTTTAAACTCTTATGATCAATAAAGATACGGCATCTCTCACCATACAAATGATGTGCCCAAATTTTTAAAGCAAACACAATGGCGGCTAATTCCAAATCATGCGTTGGATGATTCTTCTCGTGCAGTTTCAATTGTCTCGAGGCATAAGCTATCCCTTTGCCCTTTTGCATCAACACACATCCCAATCCATTCAGTGACGCGTCACTATAAATTACAAATTCCTTTCCCGGTTCAGGTTGTACTAAAATCGGTGCATCAGTCAATAATGCTTTCAACTTCTCAAAACTTTGCTGACATTTTTCGAACCATTCAAACTTGACATCTTTTTGCAACAACTTGGTCATAGGAGTAGCGATCATCGAAAATCCTTTGACAAAACGTCGGTAATATCTGGATAGGCCCAAAAAGCTTCTAAGTTCAGATACGTTCCTTGGCGGTTTCCAATCAACAATTTCTGCGATCTTACATGGATCAACTTGAATACCATCACATGAAACTATATGTCCCAAAAATCTGACTTTTCGGAGCCAAAAGTCACTTTTATTGAATTTAGCAAACAATTGTTTATCTTTCAAAGTCTATAATATAGTCCTCAAGTGCTCCTTATGCTCATACTTGTCTCGAGAATAAATCAGAATCTCATCGAAAAACACAACCACAAACTTGTCCAAATACAGTCAAAAAATTCTATTCATCAAGTCCATAAAGACAGCAGGTTCAATTGTTAATCCAAAAGGCATAACAAGGAATTCATAATGCTCATACCTTGTTCTGAAAGCGGTTTTCAGTACATCCGACTCTTTAACTCTCAATTGGTAGTAGCCAAATCTCAAATCAATCTGCGAGAATACTATTGCCCCTTTCAACTGATCAAACAAGTCATCAATTCTTGGTAGAGGATACTTGTTCTTTATAGTCACCTTGTTGAGCTGACGGTAGTCAATACAAAGCCTCATGGATCCATCTTTCTTCTTTACAAATAACACTAGAGCACCCCAGGGAGAAAAACTCAGTCTCGCAAAACCTTTATCTATTAACTCTTGCAACTGAGCCTTTAATTCTTTCAACTCAGTCAGAGCCATCCTATACGAAACAATAGACATCGATAAGGTTCCTCGTACTAAATCAATACCAAACTCAACTTCTCTAACTGGTGGTAACCCAGGCAACTCTTCTGGGAACACATCCAGATATTCACAAACCATTGGCATTGACTTAATTTTCAATTCAGACATCTTTGTATTCAACACATAAGCAAGATAAGCTTCACAACCTTTCCTTACATATTTTTGGGCAGACATCGAAGAAATCATAACAGGTAACTCACCCGACTTATCTGAATCAATCCAAAGAGTTTCACCATTTTCACATTTCAATTCAATAATCTTTCTTTTATAGTTCACTACAACGTCATGCAGTGTCAACCAATCCATACCCAAAATAACATCGAATTCATCAAATGGCAACAACATTAAATTAGTAGGAAAATAATGACCTCGAATCATCAAGGGACATTTCTTGCAAACTCTATCAACCAAACATGTTTGCCTAAGGGGTTTGACATTCTAATCACAAATTCAGTAAACTCAACAGGCAAGCTCTTACTAGTTACCAATTTCACACAAACATAAGAATGGGTCGATCCAGGATCAATCAATGCAACTATATTAGTATTATGAGAGAAAAAGTACTAGTGATAACATTAGGAGATGTCGCTTCTTTGTTAGCACGGATAGCATAGGCTCTAGCAGGTGCTCAAGCTTCAAATCTCATAGTTGTATCCTTTGTCACACCTTTACTACTACCTCCATTTCTGGTATTCCTCGGTGGCCTACCCTAATTAGTAGTATTACTCGGCCTTGCACTCTAAATTTTTTCTTTTTCAGCCATTTTAGGGCAATCTCGGATAAAATGCTCCTAAGAACCACACTTGAAACAAGCCCGGTCATTCATTCTACACTCACTGGGATGACGTCTGCCACAATGCTGAGATTCAGGTCTGTTAGGCCTTACATTACCCACACTTGCCATTGAAGTGGCTTGAGATTTAAAACTCGAGTGTTGCTTCTCGCGGTCTCTATGAGAATACCCAGCTGATATATTCGAAAGGGAGTACATTTCTTTAGGTTTCCTTGAATGAGATGGAAATGACTTACTCATCGGTCTTTTCCTCGAATCTTTAGCTTCACATTTAGCTTTCCTCTTTTCTTTACTCAACTCTTCGGCCATACAAGCTCGCTCATCCAATACCACAAATTCTTTTAGTTCTAAGATCCCAACTAACACACGGATATCCTCATTCAATCTATCCTCAAATCCTTTGCACATGATAGCCTCGATGGAAACACACCCTCGAGCATATTTACTAAGTCTAACAAATTGTAATGCCTCGAATTTTGGGCCTAGAAGTTTTGGGTTTTGAGCATAGGGACAATGAGAAGGTTGCACTTAAGTGATTAGTTGTGCATCTTCATGACAAGAATGGGCCTGCTGGTCTGGTGGTTGAGTGATGGTTAGTGGACTTCAAGGTTTAGGGTTAGAGTAGCTGTGTGTGCATTTTGGGAGTCTTTTTATTTTGTTTATTTTTAGTGACTGATAATAATAATAATTTTTTTCTTTATTATATTTTATTTTTATTATTTTTGTTCTGTTTTTTCATGTTATTTTTCTCTTCTTTTTTTTGTTTTTCTTTTAGTTCTTTTCTTTTCGGCAGAAAATGGTCTTTGTTTGTAGCATTTGAAAGGCTTCGTTTCCTGGTCATCGAGTCGGTATCCGAACATCTTCGATTATGAATCAGGTGTGGGATTCGAATATGGTTTACCCTTTTCTTAATAATTGATATCTTATCTTTCGAACCCCTTTCCTTCAGCTTTTCGTAACTATGCATTAATCCCTTCGTTTTTGGGTCTTGAGACATTGTAGGAGAGGGAGAAATGCTAGTATCTGATGTACTCTTGATGTGGTTAAGGCTAGGGACTGTTACGGTGGTTTAATGTAACACCCCTTACCCGTATCCAAGGCCGGAACAGAGTAGGAGGCATTACCAGACTTAACAATACACATAGACGAAAACCAGGCCATAAAATTTCATTTAATTCAAAACTTTTCGAACACATGCATAACAAACAAAGCTAACTATATCATCACATCAAAACATAGGACATGGCACGATTAATTAAACTTGTAAACCATAATGGATAAGGACCACATCTCATGATTTTATACGATAACTCAATGCAGACTGATACGTATGGTCAAAATCATAATAAAAATACATATCACAAACCAACTTCCTATACATGCCACTCACTTGATATTTCTAATATTTGAATTAATTTTCCCAAAAATGATAGTTTGATAGTGTGATTTTGCCTCCGACGATCTCCAACCCCGAGCCGACCTGCCAATATAAAGAAATGGAGAGGATGGGTAAGCTTTACTCTTAGTAAGTTCATATGAAAATAATAAGCAATTACTACCATGCTTTTCAAGATAAAACACTATAATTGTACAATTACACATATTCAGGACAGGCTGTTTTCTGGAGTCCCAGTGTTAAAAAAATCATATATCATGTTACAAAACTTGAAATACAATTCCGTAAATTTTCTATGAAACCAGACTCATATGTCTACTTACTAATTTTTTTCTAGAATTTTTGGTCTGGCCATTTAGTACAGTTTATTAGTTAAAGTCTCCCCTATTTCAGGGTATGACTACTCTGAACCCTGTGCACTACGAACCAAATTTCTCCCTGTACAGAATTCCAACGACCATGCTGTTTCTTTCCATTAAAATTATATTCAACAAGGAATCCATGCATGTAAGGTATGACTCTTAATAATTTTTTTACAATTTATGGTGAATTTCTAAAGTCAGAACAGGGGATCTCGAATTCATTCAGACCCTGTTTCACAAGAATTCAAATATCATACAATATAGAATTCTTTTGCTTCCCCTGTTTCTTTCATGTGAAAATAGACTCATTAATATTTATTTCCATAATTTTTTTAAATTTAATTCAACTTACACAATTTTTGGTGAATTTTCAAAGTCATGCACTGCTGCTGTCTAATACTGTTTTACTACTAAAGTTCACTTTTACACAATTCACTTAATCCATTCCATTTTACCGAGGTTCGCTCAAATATTGAGCATATTACTCATAAATTCAAATAAACATATACTTGCACTTGTTCATCACATAATCACTTTCACATGTATTTTCATTTAATCGACTTCCCGTTGAACTCATCGGAATAATAACAGATACACAATTGCCTACACATTTTCCCATTTCCACACTTGTAGCCGAAGCTATCTGGTACGCATAGTAGCCTGCACTTAGTACTACACATGCGACCAACAGTCTGGTACACGTAGTAGTCTGTACTTAGTACTACACACGTGACCTCACCATCTAATACACGTAGTAGCCTGCACTTAGTACTACACACGTGATCACAGTTTTCAGGTACGCATAGTAGCCTGCACTTAGTACTACACATGCGACCTCACAATAGATCATTCGTATCGTTTTTATTTCGAAGGTTCAATCGGGAAATTCTTCACTTTTCAACATTTTACTAAATTGTCTGTAATTAATTTAAATTCATAATTTACATCAAATAACCATTTGATAGGCAGCCACATTTCATATGATATCAAAATATAATAACATAAAAAGAATCGATAGATTATTTATGTACGAATTTACTCGAAGTGTCGATCTCACTATCCGTAGTACCAATTGTCCATTCATAGTATAATAAGACACAACTCAAATACCCAATCAGCTTTTAAGAATTTACATAACATATATCACATATTTCATATATCACTTGTCATGTATCTTCATTTTCTTGCATTTCATGTAACATTCTTTCATGTCATATTTCCACATCATAAACACCATTCCATCAACTTTTCCAATATATTAAATCATAAAATATATGCAATAATAGTAAGAAATATAATTTAAACATAACATTGCATTATTATTATCATACGAACTTACCTCGATCCAGAAACAGCAATTTACCATTTTAGTCCACAACCTTGTATTTTCCCGATTTAAGCCCGAATCTCGATTTCCTTCATCTATAATATCACATTTAGCCTAATAATTAGTCACACTATTCATACGGGTCCAAAAATCATATTTTTAAAAATTTTCATTCTGACCCCTAAACTTTTGCATATTTGCACTTTTGCCCCAAGGTTCGGAAATTAAACTTCATCTTATTTTCTTGTGTTTTATGACAAGCTGATCATTTTTCCCTCCTATGGCAACATCAAATTCTCACTCTAACATGTACTTATGACTATTAGGTATTTTTACCGATTAAGCCCGTTTTCTCATTTTCACTTAAAACCGAGTAGCACAAGTTGTCTAACATAATTTAAAACCTCATATTCTATCATAAAACACCAAAATACACAAATTTCACCTATGGTTATTTTTCCAAATATGAGCCCTAGGTTGAATTATTGCTAGCATAAGCTAAATCAAGTTACCGGGACTTCAAAAACGTAAAAATCATTAAAAACGAGGCTAGAACGGACTTACAATCAAGCTTGGAAGCTTGGAAACCCTATCCATGGAGTCTCCCTTGGTATACACCTCCATGGTGAAGAAGATGAGCAAAATTGGCTTTTAATTTTGTATTTTAATTAATTTTACCCCTAAATGACCAAAATGCCCTTACTACTAAACTTTCCAAAAATTCCATTCATGTCCAATATTTGTCCATAAACTTTGAAATTGGTCAAATTGCTATTTAAGACCTCCTAATTAATATTTCAAAGCAATTTCATACTAGAAACTTCTAGAATGCAAGTTTTGCAACTTATTCAATTTAGTCCCTAACTTCAAATTAAGCACTTTATGCATAGAATTTATTCACGAAATTTTCACACAATCATGCAATCTTATCATAGACCTCAAAATAATCATAAAATAATTATTTCTATCTCGAATTTGTGGTCACAAAACCACTATTTTGATTAGGCCCTAATTTGGGATATTACATTTAAACAGCAATTTCAGGGTTAATTTGGGGTGGCTTCCTAGCCTGTGTCGAGGCACACGGCCATGTGGATTTTGGAATTAGGGTTTCGAGCCAATTTGGGTGCCACACGGCCTGGCCACATAGTCGTGTGCTCGATTAGGGGATTTTTTCAGAATTCACACGGCCATGTCCCTTAGGCACACAAGCGTGTGGGTTTGGGAATTAGAGATTTGAGATTTGGAGTCACATGACCGTGTGGCTAATTGGGGCAATTTAGGAATCCCACATGGGCTTGTGTTTCAGAATAGACGGCCGAGTCTGGTGGGCACACGGGCATGTGAGACCCTCACACTGCCATGTCTGCCCTGCACCTTATTTTAGCATATTGGACAGTAAGATACATGGCCTATTCTCACGACCATGCCTCTACTTCACACGGGCATGTGCCTCTGTCCCACGACCATGTGCTACCCTTCACACCGGCATTTAGAACCCCACACGGCTAGAACACACAGGCGTGTGGACCATGTCGCTAGATAATTATTTTAGGACAAATGTAAGTGTAATCGCAACTCTGTGTGTTCCAACCCTCGACTAAGCTAAGCTTACTGAGGGTAGATATGACTCTATTCTAACTTCGTTCTATGTTTTAATTGTGACTGGATGTGTGATATGTTATGTAACACTCCCTACCCGTGTCTAACATCAGGATAGGATACGAGGTATTACCGAACTTAAACTCAAACGATCATGCAATCCGAGCCATAAAATTTTGTTCCAAATTAAAACCAATTGAATATATTCATACTGTCCCTATTATGGGTCTACAAGGACCATAACATGCATTTAAAATGGTCCGAGACTAAACCGAGAACTTTGGAAAGCTCTGGGAAAACTTAGAAATTTTTCTCATAAAACAGGGTCACACACCCGTGTGGACATAAGGGCATGCCTGTGTGTCATCAACACGCTCGTGTAACTCTCTGTTTATGATGTTAGCACACAATTTGAACCGCACGACCAGGCCACACGCCCATGTCACCAGGCTATGTCCCACACACGGATGAGACATACGGCCGTGTCTCAGCCTATATGGCCAACACTTAGGCTATTTTCCAAGCCTTCATGTTACCCACAATCCCTTACATCTATATACACATCATAATCACAATTCATAGTAACATTTTAATGATTAAAACACTCTTTATTAAGACACAACATGACATTTTTGAGGCAGCATACACGTTTTACATATCCTCACATTATACCGATTCTAGGCATACCAAATCTCATTTATTTGACCAAGTCAAATACTTTACCACTTATTCTCTTATACCATGATTATCAACTTATCCATCCAGCATTCACGTTCAAGGCATTATTATCTTACTTGCCCTATTATACATTAACCATGGTCATGACCACTTCGAATGGTCATGAAGCATTCATCACACATGCATGTCACAACACCAATCATGCATGGCCAACCATCATGCTCATATCATTTCATCACAAACATTATAACATAGCATGGATAGATAGATTTACAAACCATACTCAATATGAGCCATACCCTATGTCCATATACAAATAAATCAAAATAAGCCAATACATGTGGCCAAATCATAGAACACATATCATAAAAAATAATTCTTATACATGCCACTCACTTGAAACTTCTCAACCTATGTATAAATATCCCAAGGTGATAGCTTGGTAGTGTGATGTTGCCTCTGACATTCTCCAACCCTGAGCTGACCTGACAACACTAAAAGAAATGGAAAGGAGGGAGTAAGCTTTACGCTTAGTAAGCTCGCATGAAAATAATAAGCAAGGAATTAATATGCTATTTCAATTTCTCTCTATTTATTAAAAATCCAGTCAAACTATTTTCTTGAGTCATAGTCACTAAATCATTTATATCTGGAGCACGGAACTCCAAATTAAGATCCGTTAATTTTTCCAGAAACTAGACTCCCATATATTTTTATCATAAAATTTTCAGAGTTTTTTGTGTAGCCAATAAGTACATTTTATTATTTAAATTCTCATCTATTTTGCTATTTGACAGCTTCAACCTTTCTTCACTAAAATTTATTTATCTCTTAGTACAGAATTTAGATAATGTTACCGTCTATTTCTATTGAAAATAGACTCATTGAGGACTTATTCATATGAATTTTAACCCATAATTATTTTTCAATTTCTAGTGATTTTCCAAAGTCAGAACATGGAATTCCAAACTCATTCTAACTCTGTCTCACAAGAATTTGAATATCTCATAATATTAAATTCTTTTGCTTATATCATTTCTTCCATATGAAACTATACTCAATAATATTTCATTTCATATTTAATTCATAATTTAATTAGACTTCCACAATTTTTGGTGGATTTTCAAAGTCAGACTATTGTTGCTGTCCAAACAGTTTCAGAGCAACAAAATAATGTTCATCATAAGATTGCCATAAAAATATTATTCTTATATGTATCATTCATCTATTTGCATTCTTACCGCAATTTCTTTTCATTTCACATGTCAAACACATGTTCATGGGTTTCGGGTACGTACCTGTGCTATTTCTTAGCACAACCACTCATCATACTAGTATCATACTAGTATTATCTAAGCATAGATGAGTTAATCCCGTTGAATTTCTCGGGGACCTTGATGGATAGCCCATTTACCGTCAATTCATACAAGTGATCATCTCAATACGCACTTTCGCGAACCTTACATCTTACGATGGGATTACCTGTCCAGGCTAAATCCCCTGTAGAATAAATTCATAGAGAAATGTCGGGATTACCAGTCCAGGCTAAATCTCTTTCAATGACAATTGCTCTCATAAGCTCGGATTTGAATTGCCAGTCCAGGCTAAATTCAATCCTCAATCAGATTATCCGTCCGTGCTAAATCCATAATGCACACATTCTTCGGGAGGCTCGATTATTCAAAGAACACCAGTCTAGGCTAGATCCTTTCTATACTGAGATCTATGGATTACCCATCCTAGCTAAATCCTTTACTGCAACACATGCAGGATTTCATATCATGTAAGAAATGATATATCCATCGGATATCCCTTTTTATTCAACCGGGACACTTTATCAACTTTTCATTAGTACAACCTTTCCCATGCATTATTTCACAACGTCTATCAACATTATAATTTATGCATGAATACACATTTTAATGTTTATTTGAGCATTAATGCATACAATAAAAATAACATATCACCTAGTTTTCATACAAACTTATTCATTTCATTTAAAATGTCAATTTCCATCAAATTTCCATTAACATCAAATTCAATACAATCATAGCAAGATATATTTCATGTATAACAATAATGACATGAAAAATATGCTCATTAAATCCCACAAACTTACCTCGAATATGGAAACGACAAAATTATCATTTTAGTCCAAAACTTGTGTTTTTCCTAATTTATGCCCGAATCTCGATTTCCTTTATCTATCATTTCAAATTAGCCTATTTAGGACTCACATTATTCAAATTGACAAAAAATATTTTGGAAAATTTATAATTTTTCCCCTAAACTTTCACATATTTACAATTTAGTCCCTAAGCTCGTAAAATGAAATGTGTTCAATTTCTTGATTACCCAAGCCTAGCCGAACCATATTCAAGCTTATGGCAGCCCATATTTCTCATTAAAATAATTTTTTAGTTACCTATTTTACACCTTTTTCAATTTAGTCCTTTTTAGGCTTTTTCATGAAAAAATCACTTAGTAAAAGGTGTTAAATACACTCCAGTCTTTCATATTCTACCATTAAACATCAAAATACTAGCATGTCATGCATGGGTAAATTTTTAAACATAAACCCTAGCTCAAAATAATGGTAGAAATTAGTAGAGCATGTTATTGGGATTTCAAAAATACATAGAACGTTAAAAACGGGGCTCGGGATCACTTACTATTAAGCTTGCAAGCTTGGAAACCCTATCCATGGCTCCCCTCTTGATTCACACAGCCATGGGAGGAAGATGGACACGTTTGGCTTTTAATTTTTGTCTTTTAATTCATTTTCCCCTAAATGACCAAAATGCCCTTTTTACCATTCTTTCAAATTTTACCCTTCCAAGCCCATTTTTGTCCAATTTTTTAGAATTTGGTCAATTTAATCTTTAAGGACCTCTAATTAATAACCTAATTCAATTTCATGAAAATTGCTTCTAGAACACAAGTTTTACAAATTATTCGATTTAGTCCTTAAAGTCTAATTAAGCATTTTTCACATAAAATTTCCTCATGAAATTTTCACACAAGCATAGAGACATATCATAGACCTTATAATAATCATAAAATAACTATTACCATCTTAGATTTGTGGTCTCGAAACCACTATTCTGACTAGGCCCTAATTCGGGATGTTACATGTTAGGTACTGAATCTGAGTGTATGGGTGTATATACTTCTGTAACTAATTGATTGGTTGTGAATGACTGTCCAAAATTGCGTTTTGCATTGGTACATCTGCATACGTACATTTGCATACATACATATGCATAATCTATTTTGGGTGGGGTTTTGAAGAGAAGGAAGATTGACTAAACTAGCAGCTGTTCTGCTGGTTACTTATAGCCCCTAATTCCCAGAGGGTCGAGGGTGGTCCCAATACCCTGAGGGTCGTGGAATTTACTGATAATGGTATAGCGGATTACCGTATTGCACTGTACCCCATGTACGTTAGCTACGCTACGTACCATTGACTGAACTGACAATTTTACTGCAACCTATTGGTATAACGGATTACCGCATTGCACTGTATCGTATGTACGTTAGCTACGCTACGTACCACCATCTGATCGGTAGTTTATACTGCATGTCTGTACTATGGTTTAACGCATTGCACCATAAAGCTTATATGCTAGCTTTGCTGCGTAATATACGTGACTGGCAGTTTATCTGCATATTGTTAGCCCCAATACCCAGAGGGTCGTGGGCAGTCCCAATTCCTTAAGGGTCGAGGAAAATATTGATGTCCATAATTAACGGGTAATCCGTCACGGTCCTATATGGAGTGATTTGTTAGATGAGCTTAATAACTCTATTGAGGAGTGATGGGAGACGGAGAGGTGTGTTGGCAAGATGGGTGGGTGTCTTTAACTCAACTGCATTCATATGCATCTGATTGATCTGTTTAACTGAATTGAAACTTATAAAGGATTAAGAATTACTGACACTGTGTCTAAATGTGATACTGGGACTGAATATGATTGTACTATTCGACTGGAAGGCACTTGTGCCCATGATAATTTCGTAGACTGCGACTGCGACTAACTAACTAAAAATTATTGTGACTGTTTGAGAATTGTTGATACTGTGCATAAGAGGGCATGTGAGACATAAATGTGTATCTGACCAATTGAGTTGAAACATCTGTCTAGATAGTTTTGTGATTGTGTAGCTGAGTGTAATTTTTATTATGCTCTAAATAATTCTGTCTGCCGGTACGTCCGTTTCAAACGTACCAACTATTTCTGTATAGCTCCGTAAGTATGTTTTACCTCTGAACTACTTCTGGTTTTCTGTTTCCATTTCTATAGTTTAATTGGTTTGATCTCACACTGAGCCCAAGTAGCTCACCCCCTGTTCTGTAGAATGCAATCAGCCAGCTGGTGGTGCTTCCTTGAGCTAAACGGTCATGGGAGGTATTAAAATAGCTTGGAGAACTTCAAATGGCAGCCCCATTCAGCTAATTATTTGGTGAAGAAAAAGGTTTCCATTGTAATACCCAAGGTGTCAATTAGAGGAAATTAAAGGCTGCAGCTGCGAATTAAATCTTCATGGCTACTGCTCTGCATGAAAAAGTCAGCTGAAAAAGTGCTGTTGATTCAGCTCTTCCCTAGGCTGATCCATGCATGTATTTATAGCAAAATAAAGCAGCACTTAAATGAGTTGGGACATATTAAATTCTTCAACCAGCAGCCTCTTTAATGGATGCCCCTTGCATGCTGAACAACTCCTTAAATTCGTCTCATGCTTGCTCCAGCATCTCTTTAATTCGGACAGCAATTAACATGCACTCATTTAATTCGGCTGGACAAAGTAGCAACATGAATTAAATTCGGCACATTAAACCAGCAGCAATGTTGAGACAATTTAAATTCATGCTTTACACATTAATAACATGTCTAAACAAGGACATATTTATGACTCACCTTTAATGCTAGGACAACCATTAAATTCGGCTTAGACAAATAAATTGCAGCAGCTAATTAATTTGTCCTAAACTTGATATATTAAATTCATGTCCTAAACTAAGACACATTAAAACTTTATTTAATTATGTACTGATTTGACAAATTAAAATGAGCTAATTATTTTAAGCTAACTAAATAAACTAACTTAATTATTTTAGCAAATTAGAATGCATGAATTTAAATAATTTTGAATCAAGCTCAATGAGCTTGCGTCAAATCGAGTTGAGCTCTAATGAGCTATGTCAAACCAAAATTAACCCGATAATAAATTGAATTGAGCTGGACAGAGCTTGGGGAGCTTTAAACGAGCTAGGATCAGCTTGCCAACAGTGCAATGCTCGGCTTGGTAAGCTTGACCTAAGTAGTTCGCGGGGCGAGTTCGTATCATCCCCCCTCTTGAGGGTGACTTGTCCTCAAGTTGAACCATTTGTCTGCTGGAAAATATTTTCTCTCGCGCGGCTTTCCTCAGTCAAATGGGACAAAGGGTATCTCACAGAATTTTTCGAATTTACTCACCAAATTTGACAATGAAGGGTGCAACTAACTCAACCACACAAGAATGATTAATCATGCAATTTAGCAAACAAGAATGCATTCTTCGTTTCAACCACACATATTCACTTGGCTTTTTGATTTGAACAACCTCATCTTGCCATATTCGATTGAATGGACTTACAGTAGCAGGATGAATAATATGGCCACTTTCCACAAAGTCATCATCAACAACACCAATTTCTTCATCTTTCAAACAAAACAAAGATATTGTTGACTTACCTTGATTATCTTGGAAGTTAAATGATGAAAGTTCAATTTTACCTTATTTGCGCAAAACAAACTGTCGCTCCTCAGCAAGGTAATGTAATCAATATTTTTAACTCGAATAAACCTGAAAAGGTGAAAAATCAAAAAAGTAACTCGCGCCCTTCAAAATGTAATTTCCACAAAGATGGAAGATGTCAATGTCACCATGGATAATGTACTTAAAAGGGCATGATGAGATGTTATTCATAGGTGGATAGCATAAAACCATTTCGAGATTAAAAAAAAATTCCAGAATCAAAAACTTGATTTTGATTTTGTAAACTAACCACAAGATTTATTTTTAGAAATGAAGATAAAATTCGTAAGGGATGAAAAGGTACAACAAATTTATTTACAATGAGATTACGGCACTTACCTTTTCTTGATAACAACTCAAAGTGGCTTACTCCCGGCTTAAAGACTCGATTTTGGTCACTTAGCCCAATATACAGCAAAAGTTTCACTTTCTCAAATAAATCACAAAAATATAACAAAGAAAGTTTAGGCAGACAAATATGAAGAAACTCATACTTTAAGAATCTCAATCGGACAGGCAGATCATGGAAATTTTGCACAAAAATTCAAAGATTTCTCTTGAAGGGCAAAATCAAACGGATTATTATGTGAAAACCTTTGAACATATATGTCGAACAAAGAAATTGTAAACATGCGACTTTTCAAAAGTTCAAATCTAGCACAAACCAATCGAATAGGCATGTTTAAGCAAAATGGTTTAGCACATATATTCAAAGAGTTTAAGTATTCAAACACATCAAAATTTGTATGTGCAAAACTTTTATCACACACCTCCACGATTTGCATTCATGAAACCAACTCAACAGAAGGGTTAAACATGTCATAAGATAAACTTTTCGAGGCTCTTCTTGAAACAAGGATATTAACATCAATAGGTAGGCAACGACTAACCAAATCAAAACATGGAGACCTTTCAGAAATTAAGTCATCAAAACCTTTATTAGTAGTTTTTAAATCAAATGATCATGACTTGATAATCATAGAGTCCTTACCTCGCTTACCTTCGGACACAAGTAGGCAGTTGTCATTCTTGTTCTTACCTTTCTTGTACAACCGAAATCGCCGCTCACTGGAAAGGTATTGAAGCTGGAATTGGTCACACGAATTTTCAAAAACCTGGGAAGAGATATCACAAGAAAAACTAATAGGTGGGTTAGTGGAAACAATCCTCGCTTGCTCACTAACATCTTTTCCACTCGAATCTTTTTCTTTGGAAACACTCGTTTCTTTTACCTCAATTTCTTTTGCCACTCTTTTCTTTTGATCAAACTCTTTTTCTTTTTCATTCTCTTTTTCAATCTCTTTTTCAATCTCATTTTGTTTCCTCTCTTTTTCTTTCATTTATTTGTTTCTTTTCTCAATTTCATTCAAAATCCTCTCATTTTCTATCATAATCTTGTCATGCCTCTCTTTTCTTTTGATCTCTTTTTGCTTTTCATCTTTTTCTATTCTTGTTTTCTTTTTACAAGAGGTTACAAAACATTCAGGAGAATATTCATTTTGTTCAAAAGAAGAAAAATCATTTACATATGGTTCACAAACAATCCTTTGTAAGGATCTCTCCGTGGATGTTTTCTTTGGAGTTCTTGAAGAGGTGTATCTTTCATCTCGCACATCTTCTTGGAAGGATTCAAAATCAAAATCGACATTCTCTTCGTCTCAAATTCCTTGATGAAAAGGAATCTCGATCAGAGTCTCTTCTCGAGTAGTCGCTGGATGTGTATCTCCGTGATGTTCTCGAATTTGCTTTTCGACTTGATGACATTCGTTCCCGTTGGTCTCTTTTCTCCACACGGTCTAATCTCTCATGCAATTTGTCAAACTTAGTATTCACCATTCTTCGCATTTCTTGCACCAAATATTGGAACTCCAATTCGGTAAATTCTTCATGAGACATAATATATTACTGAAAGAAAAGATTATTAAATAAGAATAGAAATAAATTCCTCACAACAAAAACCTCACGATTTCACTCGAAAAGAAAAAGTTTGATTACGATCTCGCTCGTGTTTGCACTCGTAATTTTTCCCTTTACCTCCACTCGATTGTGCTCACACTCTCGTGCCATTTACCTCTCAAACTTTTCTCTTGCAACTTCGTATTCGGACTTGCCAAGGCCTTATCGTAGGCTTAAGGGTCGATTGCAAGTTGTTTAACAAAGGATAAAGATGAGGGGATCAATGATAGGCTGAAAGAAAATTTGAAATGGTTTTGAGTGTGGTGTTGGGGTATATGAAGATGATAGAATCGGGACTTAATGATCAGAAACACAAGTAGATGAACACAAACCTCTTTGAGCATTTTTTTTCGAAGATTTCAAAACTTGCACTTTCAAAAATATATTCTTTTTTTTCACGAAATTTTTTTTTCAACTTCGAATTTCCTTTTTTTTACTACATTAAGATGAATACAATAAGAACAAAAGTCAAGAAAATGTTTTTATATTTTTTTCAATTTTTTTTGATTTTTTCACTTTACGAACCCATTCTCGATGATGATGCGAACGTCGGTACTTCCTATTTTGCAAGCTTTAATACCAAATGATACAATTCACCTCGGGGATGAGTCGAGTCGTATGTGAAATGCCTGATCATCTACGAAGAAGTATCGTTCGGTTTGTTCAAAAGGATGTTTTTAAGTAAATAATGAGGAAATTTCAAGGGTTCTCCATAGCTAGGGTTTGTTTCAAGCTTCAAAGCTCCATAGTAAGTGATTCTAAGCCCCGTTTTTAATGTTCTTTACGTTTTTGGAATCCCGGAAGCTCGATTAAGCTTATGCTAGCAATAATTCAACCTAGGGTTTATATTTTGAAAAATACCCATAGGTGAAATTTGTGTATTTTGATATTTTATGATAGAATATGGGGTTTTAAATTATGTTAGACAACTTGTGCTACTCGGTTTTTAGTGAAAACGAGTAAAAGGGCTTAATCGGCAAAAATACCTAATAGTCACAAGTATATGTTAGAGAGAGAATTTGATGTTGCCATAGAAGGGAAAAGTGATCATATGAAATGTAAATATGGAAAGAAAGGAACTCAAAAGCAAGCACGAACCAATACTAGAGAGTATCGACCCAATTGCTTATATGTAACACCCCTAACCCGCAACCGTCACTGGAAGGGTTACGAGGTATTATCGAAAAAACATAGTATTCATACAATCACATAATTCCATAGATCATATTCATAAAAAAATATATATTAAATTATTAATCACACTGTATGTACAAATTATAATTCCCAAGTTCAAACGAGTTCAAATCAATATTAATTCTTTGACTTCATAATTATATACATGTATTAATAAACCAAATAAAACATTTCACATAGCATATTATTCAAATCATGTGCAACATTAAAATTGGATATTATAGAAATAAAACATACTTGGCAAATCATTTAAAGACCCAACATGCCTATTTGCTAATTACAAAGCCATACGCATTTGACCATTTTAATATAATAAGTTTTAAGATCACATACCAACCACTAATATATTCAATTCCCATATCATCTATCATTTTATTACCAACTCCTGCTCCAGACATACATCTTAACTTAACCAATATTAATCCACCATCAAAACCTATTCCTCATTCATTTTATAGCACAACATAACTTTAAATAATTTTAGACCTTGGTCAAATATATAATAGGCTTAAATCTACTAATATAAAATATTCATAAGTGATTCAAAAGATAGAATAGCTTATTCATGCCATAAGTTTAAACTTAAGCTTTCAAGGGTACCAAATTATAGACGATAGTGTGACGAGCTTCATTGACGATCCCCGAGCACTTAACGATTACCAAAACCTATAAAATAAAAACAATTATCCAAACACAGTGTAAGCTAATTTAGCTTAGTAAGTTACAAGCAATTAAACTCTAAAATTTAACTTGATATCTCAAATACCATTTAACTAGTTCATACTACTAAATCATATAATCGCTAGCTTACCATATTATAAGGCACTTTTTAATCGAATACTATGATTCAACTAAAATCAATATATAATTACTCAACCATAAAGCATTTCTTCAATTCCAAATACAAGGCCGAATACATTATGGCATTCCATCATTATGTAATATATAAAAAAATACATGCATAATACACTTTATCTCATTCTGCAATAGAACATATATATTCCAAACACAAACACCATCTTATTCGAACTTCAAAATGATTTTAGCACAAAGCTATTCACACATTTATCATTACATGCTCTCGAATAGCTTAGTCTCCATTAGCATTTCATATATATTTAATGCATTTCCACATATCATTTTATTTTTATTTAAATTATACATCTAAATAGCATTTCATCTATTCCCCAATTAATCTTATATATTTGATTTCAAATATAATCACCACATAGGTTCAAGACTTACCAAGCTCAATTTCAAACATAAACATAACGGCTATTCCTCACGAACTCCAAGTATTTATTCATTCCACTGTCCATGATTACTCGATAATGTCACACACTTAGTGCTAATAGTTGTTAGAAAAATATATAGTAAGTTTGCACACTTAGTGCTATACAATTAAACTCGCACACTTAGTGCCAATCTCATAATCGTAAATATTTATACCCGCACACTTAGTGCCGAAAATCAACAACTCAATACATCTCACTTCTTTTTACATTCGATAATTTCATCACTACATGTATATATATACCATTCAATTCAGCATAATTACATAGATATTATGGTTGTTTAAATTGATACAAAATATATGCTTAATAACTTACCTCAGATATCGACAGAGAAAGATTATTGACTATTCAACGATTTTTTATTTTCCCCGATCCAAACTAGATCCTTTTTGTTCTTGATCTTGAATTTTGACTCAACAATGCCCGATTATGCTTGGTCTTTCTTTCCCTTTTCTTTTTCCTAGTTTTGGCTTTGATGAACAAAATAATGCATGATAACATTTTATTTTATGTTTTATTTAATATAATGTTATTAAACATTTACTAAATTAACCTTATTAACAAAATATAAAACCTTAAAATATAGGCATTAAAACCGTCCATCATTATTATTCATGGAAAAATTGCAACATAAAGACTCCATGTTTAAAGAACAAAGCAATTTAACACTTTAATAATTAACCAATCACTTTTCATTTTTTTACGCGATTAAACCCCTTTTTTTATCAAATCGACATCTAAACGATAAAATTTTTTAATAAAACTTTCACACAAGCAAATTCATAGATTTTAAGCATAGAAAATAATATTTAAATATTTTTCCAACTCAGATTTGTGGTCCCAAAACCACCGTTCCGATTAGGGTCAAAATTGGGCTGTTACAACTCTCCCCCTTTAGGGATTTTCGTTCCTGAAAATCTTATCGATGAATAAGTTTAGATAACATTCTTTCATAATATTCTCAAGCTCCCAAGTTACTTCCTCGACCCCGTGCTTGAGCCAAAGCACTTTCACCAACGTGATTTTCTTATTTCGCAACTCTTTCACTTCGCAAGCCATAATATGGATCGGCTCTTCCTCATAAGTTAAATCGGACTGAATCTCAATTTCGGATGGGCTAGTCACATGAGAAGGATCAGATCTATACCTTTGGAGCATCGAAACATGAAAAACATTGTGGATCTTTTCTAGCTTAGGTGGCAATAGTAATCTATACGCAGCCAGCCTAATCCGCTCTACAATCTCATACGGCCCAATAAATCTCGGACTTAACTTACCTGTACGACCAAATCTAAGAAGTTTCTTCCATGGCGAGACTTTCAAAAATACCCGGTCTCCTATCTGAATTTATATGTCTTTACACTTCAAATCCGCATATAATTTCTGACGATCTGACGCTGCTTTCAAACTTTCACGAATCACTTTTACTTTCTGCTCAGTCTGTAACACCTTAATTTTGGGCCTAGAAGTAATGGGCCTTGAGTTTGGGATCGGTTAGAAGGCCGCTTGAATAAAAGAAAAGTGCTTAAATATTTTATAATTGTGTGTTTAGTTTAATTGTTAAATTATTTAGGAAGGGTTGGTAGTGTGGGAAAAGTCCTGGGTTCGATCCAGGGCTTTAGTAAAATTTTGCATTTTTTCTAAAGAACCCTGAGCATTAGGTGGAAGGCTTATTAATAAGGCCTAGTAAAATCTGACATAAGGAAGCATGTGGCCTATTGGAAAAAGGTGTGGGTAGTAAGCAGGAGGTCCAGGGTTCAAGCCCTGGCCTTGGCAAATTTTTTTTATTGCGCATAAGATTAGTAGAGAAGCTAGCGTTTAGGCTTTATAAATATGTTAGGTGGGAATTTCGAAAAAAGGATGCACTTGGCCCAGTGGCATGATGGCATTAGGAGTAAAGAGAGGTGCTAGGCTTAAGTTGTAGCATGAGCAGAAGTTGTGGGTTTTTTTTTTAAACAACTTGGAGGTCGACAGAAAGAGTTTATAATTAATTGGGGAGGAAAAACAACACAAAAGAGCTTGTGGCTTGGTGGCAAGGGACGAATAGCGTAGCCAAGAGATCAGGGGTTCAAATCTGAATGGTAGAAAATATTTTTAGGATAACCAGGTTACGGGTTAATAGGCCTTAAAAATAGTTAGGGATGAAATATGGCATAAGAGCGCCTGCGATGCAGTAGCGTGAAGCATGCTATGGTTGTGAGAGGGAGCAGGTTCGAGTCCTAGGCCTGGCCTTTGCCATAAATTTATATTCTTTAAGAAAATTGAGGCTTAGGTATATAAGCCTTATAATTAATTGTGACCGAATGGTAGCATAAGAAAGGATACGATGCAGTGGCCAGTAGCATGTAGGGAGGTAGAGTAACCTTGAGGTTTGGAGTTCAAGTGGAGGCACGCGCAAAGGGAGAATTTAATTTTGCTACTCAAGTGCTGTACGGTGGAAGCAATTTGAATGCAATTCAAATTGGAATTTTTGGCTAAAATCAAGGGGATTAGGATGAGGATTAATGGTAGATAGGATGGTGATAAAATTAGAGAATTTGAAGGGAAATTATCTTGACGAGTTTAAGTCAATTGAGAAGTGTAGGTGTATTTTTATTTATTTATTTATTTATTTATTTATTTATATACATATATATTTTTAGTATAAATATGTGTGTCGTATGGGTGAGTAAGGGCATTTGTTGTTTTTGTGTGCTTCAGTCGCAGATCACCTCCTCTTTTCTTTAAGTCAAATTCTTGATCTTTTCTTCCCTATTTTAATCGAATCAACCTCTTCCCTCTTCAACTTAGCCAACTGTTTCTTTTCATTTAAAAGCTGATTCATACACTTTAAGGGTTTGATTTCTTGTTGGTAAGCAATCTCGCAATCGGTAAGTGAATTAGATCTTTTTCGGCTTTTGTTAAATATTTCTAAGTTCTTTCTTTTCTACACTCTTAAAAGTCGATTCTTCTTTACTCTTTCCAAAACTTTCGTTAACCTACGGTGTCTCCATTTATTTCTCTTTTTCCCTCTCATTCAAGAGTGTGATCGCTGATGGAAAAAGGGGGTTCTAGTAGAGAGGTTCGGATAGAGGCTCCCAAGTTTAAGCGACGTAAGGTGTCACCCGTTTGGGACTTTTCGCCTGGATGCGGAAGGGGGACTACGTCAGATTTTGGGTTACATAGGCAAATCGCAATCGATCAATCTAGTCAAGGTTCGGGCGATTATGAATACTTAGTACTCCAGGGGATAAGGTGTTTACTTTAACCCTAGGATAACTTGATATAAAGCCAAAGGTGTGTACACACACTGCACACACAAGTAGATCAGCAAAAGTCAAAATGCCGAAAAGACGAAATGTTGAAAAGCCAAAAGTTTGACTACGGCTATCTTGTGAGTGCACGAACACTCGTGAGATGGAAACTGATAGGTTGTCTGAGGCCCTATGAGTGATTCCATGGGCTTAGGCTGTGAATTGGCCATTCGGGCCAGAATAGGCTTAATGGGCCTAAAGGGCTGTTGGGCCCATAATAGGCAAAAATTGATTATTCATGCTATGTGATGAAAAATCATATGTGAGTATGACTATAAATGTGAATTGGGCCTGATGGGCCATATAAATGTGATTTGGGCCAAATGGGCTATATAAATGTGATTGGGCCTAGTGGGTCATATACAGGTATGTGAACTTGACTAGGCTTTGTATGGGGTTTGGGGCCTAGTATATGATGACTACCTAAAACTTAATTAATATATTGCGACCGTGGACAAGTCATAGGGTTAAGGTGTGGCAACGAGTATATGCATGTCTAAGATTGGATCTAGGAAGAGCTTGGTACTTAAGCGGTCTTAATGACTCACCTCCTCTTCTCTGGAATCCTACCTGGGACATAGTATTCATTCATCTTAGATCACAAGATTTGTTAACGGGCCAAGGTAAGTGAAAACCGTAAAGGGAAAATTACCGAAATGCCATTGAGGGCGAAAATGACCAAAATACCCCTAGGTATTGAATGTAAGTTTTATGGATGTGACATGCATACATATGATATTCTACTTAGGTTGCATATGGGTTGGGTATTATGGAACGGAGGAAGTATATGAGGATCGCATGGTTGCTTGACAATCGTGGATCCACCGACGGCTTTTAAGCCCAATGTGTAAATAAAGGTAGTTCTGCAGCCGGGCTACCATGGATGTGTATCGGTTGGGTGGGTCGATATTTATATACCCACAGAGTGTGTCGGGAGACGGAGCTGGTGTGTAGCTGATGGATTATTGGGATGGGATTGCACTGCATTGCATTGCATGTATGATATTGTTGTGATATTATTGCGATGTGCGCTTCGGCACAACCGAGGCTAATTTGGGCTAAGGCCCAGAGACCACCATTATTGAATTGGGCTCTGGCCCAAAGTGACTAACGATTGCTTTATACTAGTTGAGGGTTGTACACACTGAGTTTTCGAAACTCAACCCCCCTCCTTTTAAACTTTTCAAGTGATCCTCAGTAGGCGGTTCGACAGATGGAGGGACTCGGAGGTGGCCAACTAGCATAAAAAATTTAAACTTAGTCTTTATGTAATTTTTAATATATTGACTTAAAATTATTTCTATTTGATTTGGGTTGTAACAAGGTCTTTCCTCTGGCTAATATTTCAAATTAGGATTATTATCATTTTTTTATGCTTTATATTTATTAGAAGTAGAACGTGGTTTCCTAAACCATAACTATTTTTAAATACTACGTTTTCACAACTAATTTTTTTAAATGACGAGTTTTCATAAAATCATATGTTCCAAATGAAGCTTCCGCAACTGAAAAGAGATTTTACAAAGTAATTAAGGTTTTTTTTTATTTTAAGGACGTGTTTCCAATGAAAATAAGGTTTTCACTAAAACACTTCAATGTGACGCGCCAGATTTGGCCTTAACGTCTGGGCTAGATTTGGGGTGTTACATTTAGTGGTATCAGAGCCCAGGTTCAAACTCGAGCTGTGAAATGGGCTTTGTTTTTGGGCTTTTAAAATTGTTTTGAAAGATTCTATTATTGTAAGACTCCAAACCCGGCCTGGAAGTTTGGCTCGAATCTGGCATGTCACATTGAAGTGTTTTTCGAAAACCATGTTTCCATTAAAAACCCTTCTTAATAATTAAAAACTTATACCCTTTTAAACCTTGTTAGAAACCTCAATTGAATAACATTCTTAACAACTTTGTAAAAATCTTGGCGTTGAGGAAGCTTGATTTAAAACAATTGTGGTTACGTGATGTTTTGAACAACAGTAGTTGCTTTGGAAAATCGTGTTCTAATACTAGCAATTATAAGAACAATAAATAAAATTCCAAATTTGAAATCCAGAAAATTGCAACGGCTTTACTACAACCCACATAAAACATTTAAAAGTAATAATCAAAACTATAAAATAAAGCGATGTGTGTGGCTTCCTCCGAGCCCTTCGCATTTAATCCGTCTAAGGTGGAAATTACCCGAAAGGTTAATAAACGGGTGAGTTTACGAAGACTCAGTGTGAAATCCCTTACTATAAAAGGAACAGTCAGTCATATAAAAGAATTAAAAGTCTGGCCCCCAGCCTTACTTACAGTTTCAATACCAATTGGGCCTTAGCCCATTATAACAGACAAGCACAGATGGGCTTTAACCCATTACGAATAAGAAACATTATCGAACTAGAATCGTAATCGTAATCAAGATCGTGTAATGTAATCAAAATTAGAATCAGATCGTAATGATCAAAAATCGAATGTGAATGCAATCCCAACCCAATCCAGCCTATAACCAACCGCTACACTCCATCCGTACCAGCCCTACACTCTATGTGGGGAATAGCTCAACCCACCCAGCCCTACACTCCACAGTTGCAGCATTGTTACTCAGTTATCAGATATTGTGACAGAGTCACCAGATACAGATATTGTGGCAGAGCCACCAGAACAGATATTTGTGGCATAGCCACCAGAAATAGATAATGTGGCAAAGCCACTTAACAGAATACGTGGCACAAAGCCATCGATAACTGCATTATGTTAGGCACATAGCCATCAACTAGGGTAACATAACCGGCACACAGCCTTAGGTAAATGTGATCGACATAGAGTCGTCAATAACCATATATTGGCACATAGCCTTAGGCAAATACGTTTGGCACACAGCCATAATCAGGTTGGAACAGAGCCATATGTAGGTTGACACAAAGCCATAATCAGAAGGCTTTAAGCCATCGGTAGTTGTATCATGTTAGGCACATAGCCATCATGATTTGTAATATAGCTTGACACGACCTCGGGTAAATATGATCGGCACTCAACCATTGATCGGTCCACAGTCGTCTTGGGCGACCCGTGTGACCTTATCAAATTAGTACGAATATATGGCTCTTAAGCCTTCGGTGGATCCACAGTCGTCAAGCAACCATGCAATCCTAACAGATCAGATCTTCCTCCGTATAAAATCCCAACCTATGCAACATGTCATGTATGTAGAATGTCATGCCCATATTTGAATCAAACAATCATAGTCAAGTCATTCATATACCAACATATATTCACAATCAAATTCGTCAACCACACAGTCCAAGTTAGTCACTTGGCCACAAGGGCAAAATAGTCATTTAACACCTTAGGGGCAAAATGGTAATTTTACCCCACAAGGTATCTCGGTAATTCCACCCTACAGGGGTATTTTAGTAATTCTACCCTACAGGGGTATTTTAGTAATTCTACCCTACGGAGGTATTTCGGTAATTCTACCCTACAGCGGTATCGCGGTAATTCTACCCTACAGGGGTATTTCGGTAATTCTACCCTACAGGGGTATTTTGGTAATTCTACCGTACAGGGGTATTGCGGTAATTCTACCCTACAGGGGTATTTCGGTAATTCTACCCTACAGGGGTATTGCGATAATTCTACCCTATAGGGGTATTTCGGTAAGTCTACCCTACAGGGGTATTCCGGTAATTCTACCCTACAGGGGTATTCTGGTAATTCTACCCTATAGGGGTATTTCGGTAATTCTACCCTACAGGGGTATTGCGGTAATTTTATAAACAAAGGGTATTTTAGTAATTTTACAAACCAGGGGCATTTTGGTAATTTGGTAAACTAAAGTATTCTAAACAGGGATAACAATACGAATGGCCCTAAAGCCTATTCTCGGCCCAAATGGGCCCACATGCTCGTGTGGCCCTTTTTGCCCAAATCTAGCCATAGATATGAGATTCACCTAGCCTAGTCCAATATTTACTACACAATCAAACAACTTATCCAATTGGGCCCGTAGGCCCATTGGGCCCACATGGCCCCTTTCGGCCCATCGCGGCCCGAAGTAGCCATCCTATAGCTAGAGTACCGAGAAATACACACCTAATTGGAGACTGGAGTTAATCCACGCTCCGAGCACTCTTAGCCGACGCCCAACCCAAACGAGCACGCCATAAAGCTAAATAGATCAGCCAAGAAAGGTACCTTACTCTCCTCATGGTTCTCTCTATTTAAAGCCAGCTTCGCATCCACTCTTATGTTAGCTTCCCGATGTGGGATCCCTCCATCATCAGAGTTTAAATTCAACACCAACTCTTGCGCCTCGTTAGCAAAATAAATGGTCTTTGCTTGCCATGGGATTCGAACCCATGCCTCCCCTTGAATGCTCCACACGCTACTTGCCACTAAGCCACAAGGCTTTTTGTGTCACAATTTCTCCAACAATATTCTTAAGGCCTACCTACTACACCTGTGGTTTGATTCACCTTAAACCAAAATTTTTGCTAGAGTCCGTGTTTGAACCTGGACTTCTCCAACACTTCTCAAGACACTTAACCACTAAAACAAGCCTTCAACTACGAAATTTTCATGCACAACAGAATATTATAAGCTGCCTTCAACCGCTCCCATGCTCAAGGCCCAAAACTTTTAGGCCCAAATTCAGGGTGTTACAATTGTGTGGCACACCGGGTCTCCGACGTTGAGCCAAGTAAGTTCTCTTACTACTAAATTATGTTGACCTGCAATATGTTTATATTCAGTAGGATTTCCTTAGATATTAGATTGTATTAAAACATTTGAATCTGAATTGGATACTTATTTTGTGTATGTTTGAAAATGTTTGCGATAGGAGGATGTTTTGAATATGTATTAAATTATTAGGATCAGAGTGCGCAGCGGTAGCATAGTGGAATAGTTGATACACGACAACTCTGTTATTTAGAAATTTCGGGGATGAAATTTTTTTTTAGGAAGAGTGAATTGTAACACCTTAATTTTGGGCCTAGAAGTAATGGGCCTTGAGTTTGGGATCGGTTAGAAGGCCGCTTGAATAAAAGAAAAGTGTTTAAATATTTTATAATTGTGTGTTTAGTTTAATTGTTAAATTATATAGGAAGGGTTGGTAGTGTGGGAAAAGTCCTGGGTTCGATCCAGGGCTTTAGGAAAATTTTACATTTTTTCTAAAGAACCCTGAGCATTAGGTGGAAGGCTTATTAATAAGGCCTAGTAAAATTTGACATAAGGAAGCATGTGGCCTATTGGCAAAAGGTGTGGGTAAGCAGGAGGTCCAGGGTTCAAGTCCTGGCCTTGGCAAATTTTTTTTATTGCGCATAAGATTAGTAGGGAAGCTAGCGTTTAGGCTTTATAAATATGTTAGGTGGGAATTTCGACAAAAGGATGCGCTTGGCCCAGTGGCATGATGGCGTTAGGAGTAAGGAGAGGTGCTAGGCTTAAGTTGTAGTATGAGCAGAAGTTGTGGGTTTTTTTTTTAGACAACTTGGAGGTCGACAGAAAGAGTTTATAATTAATTGGGGAGGAAAAACAACACAAAAGAGCTTGTGGCTTGGTGGCAAGGGACGAATAGCGCAGCCAAGAGATCAGGGGTTCAAATCTGAATGGTAGAAAATATTTTTAGGATAACCAGGTTACGGGTTAATAGGCCTTAAAAATAGTTAGGGATGAAATATGGCATAAGAGCGCCTGCGGTGCAGTAGCGTGAAGCATGCTATGGTTGTGAGAGGGAGCAGGTTCGAGTCCTAGGCCTAGCCTTTGCCATAAATTTTTATTCTTTAAGAAAACTGAGGCTTAGGTATATAAGCCTTATATTTAATTGTGACCGAATGGTAGCGTAAGAAAGGATACGGTGCAGTGGCCAGTAGCATGTGGGGAGGTAGAGTAACCTTGAGGTTTGGAGTTCAAGTGGAGACGCGCGCAAAGGGAGAATTTAATTTTGCTACTCAAGTGTTGTATGGTGGAAGCAATTTGAATGCAATTCAAATTGGAATTTTTGGCTAAAATCAAGAGGATTAGGATGAGGACTAAGGGTAAATAGGATGGTGATAAAATTGGAGAATTTGAAGGGAAATTATCTTGACGAGTTTAAGTCAATTGAGGAGTGTAGGTGTACTTTTATTTATTTATTTATTTATATATATTATAAATATGTGTGTCGTATGGGTGAGTAAGGGCATTTGTTGTTTTTGTGTGCTTCAGCCGCAGATCACCTCCTCTTTTCTTTAAGCCAAACCCTTGATCTTTTCTTCCCTGTTTTAATCAAATCAACCTCTTCCCTCTTCAACTTAGCCGACTGTTTGTTTTCATTTAAAAGTCGATTCATACACTTTAGGGGTTTGATTTCTTGTTGGTAAGCAATCTCGCAATCGATAAGTGAATTAGATCTTTTTCGGCTTTTGTTAAATATTTCTAAGTTCTTTCTTTTTTACACTCTTAAAAGTCAATTCTTCTTTATTCTTTCCAAAACTTTCATTAACTTACGGTGTCTCCATTTATTTCTCTTTTTCCCTCTCATTCAAGAGTGTGATCACTGATGGAAAAAGGGGGTTCTACCAGAGAGGTTGGTGTAGAGGCCCCCAAGTTTACGCGACGTAAGGTGTCACCCGTTTGGGACTTTCCGCCTGGAAGCGGAAGGGGGACTACGTCAGATTTCGGGTTACATAGGTAAATCGCAGTCGATCAATCTAGTCAAGGTTCGGGCGATTATGAATACTTAGTACTCCAGGGTATAAGGTGTGTACTTGTAACGCCCCGTACCCGAGACCGTTGCCGGAGTCGAACACGAGGTGTTAACGAACTTAATTCATTTATTTACACAATTCATTTTAAAATTTTCAGACAAGCTAGCTAACTGCGTCACTGTCACCTTAAAAATCATATCTCGAGTTCCAGAACTCGAAAACTAATTCTGTAAATTTTCCCTGAAACTAGACTCATATATCCATCTACATATTATTTTTTCTAGAATTTTTGGTCGGGCCAATTAGTACAGTTTATTAGTTAAAATATCCCCTATTTCAGGGTTCAACTACTCTGACCTTCATGCATTACGACTTAGATATTTCCCTGTACAGGGCTTCAATACATATGTCGTTTGTTTCTAATGAAACTAGACTCAAAAAGGAATCTTTACATATAAAGTATGACTTCTAATTATTTCTGGTTAATTTATGGTAAATTTCCAAAGTCAGAATAGGGGATCCAGTAACCGTTCTGGCCCTGTTTCACGAAAACTTAAACAACTCATAAAATTCGGCTCATATGGTAGTTTTGCTTCTTCCATATGAAAATAGACTCATCAAGGTTCGATTGCATAATTTATTCATTATTTAATTACATTCTACTATTTTTAGTGAATTTTCAAACTCACATCACGGCTTCTGTCAGCATCTATTTTAAGGTAAATTTCACCTATTTCATAGTTTCCATGATTCAACTAGCCATTGGACATACATAGCACCAAATATGATCGTGATTAACCATTCCAATGGCTAATCATTGCCAAGCATTTCCACACCTCTCAATAACCATATATATACAAAATGATTTTAATACTATGCTCAAAATATTTAAGCCATTTTCGCATGGCTATCCGAATATATACACATTACCAAAGGTACTTGATTAACAACAAAGGTTAGTCCTATACATGCCATTATCAACGTTTAACTAAAAGAGTACCAAAAGGGCTTAGATAGTGTGGACGACTTCGACTTCGACAATCCCGAGTCCGATAGCTGACGAACAAAAATCTATAAAACAGAGAATTAAAGAAACGGAATAAGCATTTAATGCTTAGTAAGTTTTGAGTAACGAAATTATTTACGACTAAAGTATAGCGTTCATATGACTAAATGAATAATTTCATATATGCACATTCTCAAATCATAATTTCTTCACGCTTCAACCAATATATTCATACACAGGGTATCAAACCTAACTAGAGGCCGGAAACTCGTTAATCAATTGAGCGAGTACTATTTGAAAGGAATTAACCTTTCCGATGCATATACGAAACATACCTTATCGTTTGTATTTTATGAGCGTATTAAGTGAAATTATTACAGCAAGATCGCTCACTTCCAAACCCAAGTACCTTGGATTTAGCGGATATAGCAACTTCGCACAAATGCCTTGGTCTTAGCCCGGATGTAG